>NC_079488.1:15171912-15476079 GCF_020520425.1 Spinacia oleracea | reverse complement strand
CTGGCGCGAGTTTACCTGCGTTTAATTCTTTTGTGTTTTGGAACACTTTGCGCAACACCCAGTCGCCCTCCTTGAACATTTTTACTTTGACGTTTTTGTTGAAGCATTTTGCCACAATCTGCTGTTGCGACGCCATTCTTATCAACGCTGCTTCTCTGAAGTCTTCTGTGTTGTCGAGGTTTTCACTAAGTTCGACGTCGTTCTGCTCTGGCGTTATGAGTCCATATCGTGCACTGGGCAGCGTCACTTCGGGGGGTAGTACTGCTTCGCACCCGTAAACGAGTGAGAAGGGAGTCTGTCCCATCGCCGTCCTAGGCGTCGTCCTGTTGGCCCATAGGATGGATGGCAGCTCTTCTGCCCATCGTCCCTTCTTATCGTCCAGCCGCTTTTTTAGCGATGCGATGATTGTTTTGTTGCTGGATTCCGCCTGTCCATTTGCTTGGGGGTATCTTGGCGTTGACGTCTTTAGCTCAATGTTCCACGTCTTGCAGAAAGCCCTAGTCTTGTCGCTGATGAATTGGGATCCGTTGTCGCATATGATTTCTGATGGCACTCCGAATCTGCATATAATGTTAGTCCATATGAACGAACATACCTCTTTGTCTCTTACCTGTTGGAACGCACCTCTTTCTATCCACTTAGAAAAATAATCTGTTAGAGCGAGCATGAAGACCTTTTGTCCTGGGGCGACGGGTAATTTACCGACGATGTCCATTCCCCATTTCATGAAAGGCCACGGAGTTAAGGTGGGGTGTGAAAATTCAGATGGTTTATGTGTCATACCTGCGTGTCGTTGACATTTGTCGCACTTAGCTACGTACCTCATTGCGTCCTTGAGCATCGTTGGCCAATAATATCCGTTTCTTTTGATTCTGGTTGACAGGCTTCGTCCTCCTTCATGTCCGCCACATTCTCCTTCGTGGTATTGCTTTTGTAGTCTTTCCCATTCTGTTTTTTCTATGCATCGCATCAACATTCCGTCCGCTGATCTTTTAAATAATATACCCTGCAAAATAACATATCGTGAAGCTTTGAAAAGTATCTTCCTGGCTTCGAGCTTGTCGTCGGGTAGGGTTTCATGTGTTAGGTAGTCGAGGATGGGCTTGGTCCAGCTATCGGTGTTTGTGGTTGATAGGACGAGGCTGGCATCTTGTGGTATGTCTTTTTCAATAGCGGGTGACAATAGGTGTACTAGAGGTATGGTCGAGAATGGCGACTTTCTGAGTGCGGATCCTAGGTTGGCAAGGGCGTCGGCTTGCGTGTTAAGGTCTCGTGGAACTTGTTTAATGGAGAGGGGTTTGAATTTGGAGGCTAGCTTTTTTGCTTTTTCGAGGTACAAGTTCATTTTCAGGTCTTTAGCCTCGTAGTCGCCGTTGATCTGGTTGACGATTAATTGTGAGTCGCTAAAGATGTTGAGTCCACTTGCCCCCAATTTTTCAGCTAGCGTCAACCCGGCGATTAATGCCTCGTATTCTGCTTCGTTGTTTGTCGCTTTGAAGTCGCAGCATATGGCTTGTGCTATCATGTCCCCTTGTGGTGACTTTAGCACGACGCCTAGACCTGCACCGCGAAAGTTAGACGAGCCGTCGACGAAGAGCGTCCATATCTCTTCTACGTTATTGATGAGTTTGACTTCGTCGTCCGCTATTTTCTCCAGGTCGGGGCTAAAGTCTGCCACAAAGTCTGCTAGTGCCTGCGATTTCACCGCCGTTCTTGGTTGGTATTTGATGTCGAAGCTTCCTAGCGCCATCGTCCATTTCTCCATTCGACCTGTTAGTTCTGGTCTACGCATCACAGACTTGATTGGATAATTAGTCATCACCACTATTTGGTGAGTTTCGAAATAATGCCTTAGTTTTCTAGCTGCAGTAACGAGTGCTAAAACGAGTTTTTCGAGGGAGGAATACCTGGTTTCCGCTTCTAGTAGCGACTTACTTATGTAGTAAATAGGTAGCTGTTGCGTTTCGTCTTCCCGGGCTAGGACCGCGCTGACTGCTGTGGAGCTGACGGCTAGGTACAGTTGTAGGACTTCGCCTTCTTTGGGTTTGGACAGGAGGGGTGGCGACATCATGTATTTTTTGAGGTTTTGCAAGGCTGCTTCGTGGTCGTCGGACCAGTCAAAACCTTTATTTTTACGCAAGACGTCGTAGAATAGACGACACTTGTCCGACGACCGCGAGATAAAACGATTTAGCACCGCCACTCTTCCTGTCAAGCGCTGTACCTCTTTTATGTTCCTGGGGGATTGAATGTTGATGATTGCGCGCACCTGGTCGGGGCTAGCCTCGATTCCTCTTTGGGTGACGATGTAACCTAAAAATTTCCCTGCAGACACTCCGAAAGAACATTTAGTTGGGTTGAGTTTCATACCGTATTTTCTCAATATGTCGAAGGATTGTCGTAGGTGTTCGACATGGTCGTCGGCCTTCCTTGATTTTACTAGCATGTCGTCGATGTAGACCTCCATCGTGTCTCCAAGTTGGTCTTTGAACATTTTGTTGACCAATCGCTGGTACGTTGCACCTGCATTTTTAAGACCAAAAGGCATGACTTTATAACAATAAATACCTCTATCTGTTACAAAAGATGTTTTCTCCTGGTCGTCTTGGTGCATAAGGATCTGGTTGTATCCGGAGTAGGCGTCCATAAATGTTAGTAGCTCGTGTCCAGCAGTGGCGTCGACCAGGGCGTCGATGTGCGGCAGCGGGAATGGGTCTTTAGGGCATGCTTTGTTGATGTCTGTGAAGTCGATACAGACTCTCCACTTTCCATTCTTTTTACTGACGACGACATTTGCTAACCAATCTGGATACTTGACTTCTCTGATTTTCCCGGAGTCTATCAGTTTTTGGACTTCTTCGTCTATGATTTTATTTCTCTCAGGTGCGAATTTTCGCCGTTTCTGTTTCACTGGTTTGAAGTTGGGGTCGACATTGAGTTTGTGGGTGATGATGTCTGAACTGATTCCTGTCATGTCCTCGTGCGACCAAGCGAAGCAGTCCGAGTTTTCTCTTAGGAATGACACTATCTGACTTCTGATATTGTCAGGCAGCGACGCTCCGATCCTTACTACTTGGTCTGGCTTTGCCTGATCTAGCGTAATTTCGTCGATCTGTTGGTCGTCGGGGTCGTCTACCGTCGACCCTGGCTGTAATTGCTAGATGGATGACTTTGATGGTTTCAGCGCCGTTTCATAACATTTCTTTGCGTCCCTTTGCTGTCCTTTGATTTCCATGACTCCCCATTTGGTTGGGAACTTGATTGACTGGTGGTATGTCGACGGCACCGCCTTCATTTTGTGGATCCATGGTCGTCCCAAAATGACGTTGTATGCTGATGGGCAGTCGACGACGTTGTATTTGGTCATCACATTAACACCTTCTGCGTACGTAGGCAGCGATATCTCTCCTACTGTTCGTAGCGATTCTCCACTGAATCCTACTAGGACTGTCGACCTTCTGATTATACTCTTTTCGTCTAGTCCCATTTCCTGCAGAGCCTCTAGGAACAATACGTTTGCTGAACTGCCGTTGTCGATCAATATCCTTTTGATGAGAGCGTTGCCTATTGGGAGCGATATGACTAGTCCGTCATGATGTTCCTGTATTGTGTCGGTTGAATCTGAGTCGTCGAAGGTTATTATCATCGCCGCTAATGACTTGTCGAGTGCTACTTCGTCTTCGGTCTGCCCCTCTTTGACGGCTTCAGATTCGCCCCTGTTGATTTTTTTAGCTGCAGAAGAAGTTAGTCCACATATATCTGAACCACCAGAAATAACGTTTACCACTTTTTCGAACGTGGGCGGGGCTGGTCGGTCGCCGCTTGGTGCTGGGTTGGGTTGGGAGCTGCTATCCTTGTTGTACGTCTCCTTTCCTTTGTCGCTCAGTAGGTCCTTCAGGTGGCCTCTTTTCAATAGATACGCAACCTCCTTTTTGAGGGAGATGCATTCCTCGGTTGTGTGGCCATTGTCGCGGTGGAAGTCCCACCACCTGCTCATGTCCTTCATAGAGTCTGGTCTGTCACTCTTCTTAGGCCATCTGACGGTACCACCTACACTTTGAAGGGCGTTTACCACGCCTCCGATGTCGACGTTGAAGCCATACTCGGAGATGGGGGGATAAACGTCCCGTTCATTCCTGTAAACACTGTTAGTATCATCATATTGATTGACATTTTGTACCTGACCCTGGCGGTTGTATGGTTGGTGTCTCCAGCCGTTGTTCCTTGGGGTGTACGACCTCCTGTCGCTGCTGCCCCCTGCTGGTCGCTGAGAAACCATTCGTGTAATCTCGTCGTCTTCAATCCGCATCTGGGCAGTAGCCCTCGATCTGACTTCTTCGAAGTTTGCACAGGGATATTTGGTTAGTTCCCGGTACAGCTCTGAGTTGGGGACGAGACCTCTCTTGAATGCTTCGATGGCTGTCCTGACATCACAGTTTTTTATGCTAATTTTTTCACAATTAAAACGGTTAAAATAATCGCGTACCGACTCGGTAGGTCCTTGGACCAACCGATAGAGGTCACTTGTTTGTTTCTCCAACTGACGACTGCTGGCGAATTGTTGGTAGAAAGCGTTGATGAGGTCGGACAGGCAGAAGATAGATCCAGGTGTTATGTTCATGAGTCATTCCAAGGCTGCTCCGTCGAGGGTTCCTCCGAAGGATTTGCACATGACGGGCTCGACCAGGTCGTAGGGGATGCCGATCTGCCACATTCGCTGCTTGTAGAAGTTGACGTGTCTGTATGGATCAGACGTTCCGTCATACAGGGTGGTCCAGGTAGGGAGTCGGAGCTGGTGTGGTATCGTCACCCTAGCGATCGCTTCACAGAACGGCGATGCTGCATACCCGTCGGTCGGCTCGGTCTCCACGGGCGTGGGTGCCCCCGACAGTTTGGTCATCAGCTTCATCATCAACGAGCATCGCTTCTTCATGTGATTTTCCATTTTATTTAGGCGCTTGGTGACGGGGTCCGGTATTGCTTCATCCTTTTCCTCATGTGGCTCCTCGCCGTCGGACAGGTCTTCAGAGTCGCCAGTCATCTCGAATATCGACTTCTTCGGTTTTGCACCTGGCTTGTAACGCGATTGATGCTTGTTACTTTTCACGGATTCGAGCTCCTTCTGGAGGTTTTCAATGGAGGCCCTTTCTTGGGCCAGCTCTGCTTGGGCCTTCTCGTAGGCCGCTTTCATCTCTGCGAGCGTCATCTCTTCAGTAGTCATGGTGTGTAGGGTGATTTTGTGTGAAACCTAGTTAATGTCCCCACAGACGGCGCCAAACTGTTTATGCCAAATTTCGTCTAGGGGCGATCTTTGGCTTAGGTCGACACTAACTAAGCGATAATCAAATAAGGGAAGACAAAAAGAGACACGACACAGAGAAGTGTTGACGCGGAAAACCCAGGAATAAGGTAAAAAACCGCGGATAGCTATGAGGCTATCAATCCACTAAGTTTCCTATATGATTGTTTGTATCTTATTCTAGAAATCAATGTCACAAAATATAAATAACGAATACAAGAATGATTTGAATGCTTTTATGGCTTGAGAGTATGAGAGCTTCCGTTTCTGTTTCCCCGTTTGTCTTCGTCTTCGTCCTTTTATAGGAATTTTCCAACGGTCTGGTTGGTTGAGAGAATCCCACAAAGATAGGGATATCTTTGTTGCACGTTTCTTTGGTCTTCAACTGACTCCACGCTTCTCGCGCATGCCTTGGACTCGTTCCTGCTATCATGACGGCGCTGCCCATCGTGGGCTTTAGGTTAACTTATCTTTATTGGCCTGCCCAGAGACGACCCGTCTCTACGTTCTTGCGCGTTGTCGTCTGTCCTTCGTCGTCTATGCCTCGTCATACGACGCCACGTCGGACGTATCTTCCTGGAACTATGCTTACCTGCGACACGACAGAACCTGGTTGACACGACATGATCAAACGTTAGTGCGGTTATGTCGTTAGTCCAAAAAATGGGATAACAGTCACAACCTGCAGTCCACAGATTGTATGATAATGATATGCATCCGAACTGATCTGTACACCTTAACCAAACCTACTGTGGTTGGTTTGTAATTTCTTCAATTGTTTTTTTTTTTGTTTGTTTTCCCCGAATAGGTAGAATTATTCTTAGTTTGCAAGATACTGAAATCTGAAAGGTCAAATTCATAATTTAAGATGAAGAGTGAATGTAGAGTAACTACCAAGTAGTGAAGTAGTCCCACCCTTATTTGCCTATTCATGAGAGCTTTTAATTTGCATTCAATAATATGATGGACATACCACGACAATGGAAAGAGGCCGAACATGCTCATCTCAGAGATGTATTTCCAGACACATATTCGAGGGTTAGGCGGTAATTTTACCATTATTTTGAAAACTTTTGAGTCCTATATTTGAAAAATGAACATCATTTTTTATCTTCTGAATACCAATTTTGAATTTGTGAGTACCATATTTGAACTTATGTGTACCATATTCGAACTTATTTTGATCTGATTTGTTTTTGTAATCACAAAATACTTCCTCCCAGAATGGCGGGGTCGGATCAAGAAGGCAAACTACCACTTCTAGAGTTCGAGTCGTAACTTTCAATGCCCATCGTTGTAACTTATAATTAATCAATAAACCTCTTCATACGGCAAACATTCCCAAGAACAAACACAACTTCACACGGCAAACATTCCGAAGAGTTCACAACGAAATACAGTCGTTTTGTGTTGGATTGAGAATTTCAACCCCGTTTAAGTACACAGGTCGGGTTGAAAAAATTTTAACCTGTTTATAAATGGATAGACCTTATTCCGACCCAATTCAATCCAATCCATTGTCAGCTCTACTACTAACGGCTGTTTTTTTTAACATTGATGTCAGGCTGTGGATCGTAGGGGCCCTATTTTGACTTGAACAACATTGGATTATAGGAGGCGCTATATCAAGACTTGAACGTAATATGTCAAAAAAAAAAATTACTACGTACAAGCTCATATTTTTTTTTTGAGGGAACGTACAAGCTCATTTAAATTAGTACTACCGCTGCCAGTGGAGGTGCGAAAAGGGTTCAGTGGGTTCGACTAAACCCCTATTAGACTTCGTGAACCTGGAAAAGTTAATAAATTAAATACAGATTATAAATGCGTGGAGAATTAATGATGACAAGGAGGGTTGACGCAGTGGTTTTACCCCTCACTAAGATCAGGGTAGATGCGGGATTGAATCTAATAAAAAATACACCGATTCAATCAAAATACCCCTTGCTTTCCCTTTTTTATAGGGGGCTTTTTTTTTATTTACTTTTTTTGAAAAATCTGATCAATTAACTAAGTCTTTAAACAAAAACAAAAATCCGAACCCTTAATGGCTTAATGGAAAATTCCTGCCACCGTTACTGTCTTTTACATATTTAAAAATTAGCTTAGACCCAGTGCAATGCATGGTTCCTATTAAAAGAGAGATTCGGGGACTATTTTTGAAAATAGATAACCCGAAAAAGAGCCGAGCATAAATAAGTTAGTCAAATAGTTTGAATTGAATATAATTTTTGATAAATGAACTTCTAATGTTAGTCTACTTACCTTGTCTTGTTATTTTAATTAACAATCGTACTCACCATGTATTATTATTAACAACAGACTAAAGTTAGAAGTCCATCAATATTATTTAAATTTCGTTATCAAATTAAAAACTTAGAATAATATAGAAATAAAATCAAATTGTAAAGGAAAGAATATTGTTGATTCATCTTTCCTCCAATAATATATTATGTAGTTACATTTATGGTAATCGAAATATATTTTTATTTCATTTTTATCTTAGTTTCCTTTTTTTTAAAAAGTTAGAGCGATTTCATTCAATATTGTTTAAAGAACGTCAAATTCCCAAAATGCGCCACTTTTTAACTTAATTCCCACCATACCGTCCACGTCAGCATTAAAACCGGTCTCTTTTTGTTTAACGAAGCGGCACTAAACCGCTATCTCAGGTAGCGGTTGACTTAAGTAAACCGCTATCTGAGATAGCTGTTTATATGAGATAGCGGTTTATAAATGGTAAAAAAAAATAAGCGCGTCAGGTAGGTACAGACGCTGATGTTGATAAGTTAAATTTGGTAATGTTTATAATTAATATTATAATTAATGTTTATAATTTGGTAAAAAAGAAATAAGGGTGTCAGATAGGGGTCGAACCCACAACCTTCTACTTAGAAACAACAAGCTCTATCCACTGAGCTACAGACGCAATTGATGTCACAAGAAGTTACTTCTAAAGTATATTGCTATTTAAACTGTAATTCATGTCAAAAATAATTTACAACTAAGCAAACCGCCATATGAGATAGCGGGTTTGTTTTAAAGCAAACCGCTATCTCAGATAGCGGTTTATAACATTGACCGCCATCTGAGATGGCGGTTTGCTTTACAAAAAAACCGCTATCTCATATGGCGGTTCAATGCTGAACCGGAAAAAAAATAATTACATCTCTTTCTCCCTTGCTTACGTGGACGGTATGGTGGGAAATAACTTAAAAAGTAACATATTTAGGGAATTATTGGATCTTTATGCAATATTGAAGGAAATCGCTCAAAAAGTTATGTAATTTTTTTTTAAGTTGAAAAAACATTTTGGAGGGAAAAACCGCACCCAGGGCCGGCTCTGGGGCAGGGCATAAGGGGCCGCCGCCCAGGGCCCCAGGGGAAAAGGCCCAACATATATTAAACCAGTTAATACCAAAATATGTAATATTTAATGAAAACTTACATAAGTATGCATTGCAGAGCAGTGGTTGTTTGTGTGATATGTCAAGGTGTCCACCAAGGTTCGACTCCTACCGAGGTGGTAATTTTTTTTTGTTTTTTTCCTTTGTTGTTATTTCTCATTTGCTAACTATGCAATTATAATCTATTACCTAATTTTAATCCAAATGAACACCAAAAGTAGAGCCGTGTACAATCCTTATAATAATATATTTTCTTCTTCTTTTGTTAATATAATCACACACCTTGTTTTAATTTGGAGTTTAGCAAAAATAGTAATTTATTGTACTTAAAAAATTATTACTCACTTGCTAAAATTTCAAGTGACATTTCCCTTCAGTAATTCATCATTGTTTTATGCTTGATGATTAATGTTTAAAATAGTAGAATATATATAATAATGGCACAAGGTTGAAAGTATTCAAGCCTTCATATTTTGTAATAGAGTTAATTTCTCATGGCTAATTGAATTAGATATAGAGTAGTATTGAGTCTTAAGAAGTGAAACGCCAATTATTTACATACATTTTTCAATAAAAAAGTACATTACATCGATTCACAATTTTTTTGTCTATGTGCCTTTTAAAGTAAGGGCCTCAAGTTTTTGTTTCGCCCATAGGCCACCAAAAAGTCAGGACCGCCCAAGAAGTGACACGTATTATTGCTGATGTTTGTTTTAGTATAATTTAATAGATTAGGTAAACCGCTAGTTCAAGCAAAATTAATAACTTGAAAGCTGATATACTCTCTATTTTTTTTAAGGTAAGCTGATATACCATATAGTTCAATGTTTCATTTGATTAGTTAATTAGTTTTTAAAACGAAACGTTAAATATTTAGAATAACGTTTTAAAAAATATTAGCGGAGTTTACTAATTGTAGTCGAACATTAAAAGACTTTTGTAGTTATAAAATATTTCTTAGAGCATCTCCAATAGTTGTAGCTAGGGACAGTGGCGGTGCCAGAAAATTCGTACTACGGGTTCGAAATTTAAACTCAAGTCATCTTTTTATACAAAATATTGAACAATACTTTTGATACCGTATATAAGATACATTGAAATTTTAGCAACACGATTTATAGTCAAAAATCCATTTAGAACGCAAAAAAATGGGAACAAAATATGCTATGGTTGCATTTAGCAAATTTTCATATTTTAAAAGTAACTTTATATAGGAATTAGTATAAAAAATATATACTGTTTTAGAGAACCAAACAAAAAAGAGCAGAAAAAGCCGAAAAAAGAAGGAATTAGTATAAAAATTATTCACTGTTTTAGAAAACCAAATAAAAAAAAGCAGGAAAAGTCGAAAAAAGAGCGGAAAGAGATTTGATCTCCTGACCTTTAGTTTGGTGAGTAGAGCAAATACCACTGCATCGCCTCAATTGTTTATGTAACATATCGCGATTACTAATACTTGACCTTATTTTATTTTGTAAACATGCTAGACTTTTGTTTACTCCGTAGCTAGTAAGGGTTCAGTTGAACCCACTGAACCCTTACTAGCACCGCCCTGCCTAGGGACTCGTCAAATTAGATCATCTCCAGCCTCCAGGGAAGCTAAAATATAAGCCCATAATTTGGCGAGTTAGCAAAAGTAAGTAGTAATTATTTAGATTTAAAGTCTTGATGAAGAAAATAAAAATAAAAATAAAAGTAAGTAAGGCATGTATGTGCATTTGAGAATTTCATTATTGGACATTTGAGTTTTAACACGAATCTCAAAAATGAAATAGATATTGTAAATCACCATTAGAGAAAGAATACACTTACAAAAGGTTTTTTGAGCCCTAATAATAGATGTCTTATCTATACGACACTCTTATAAAACATGTTAATTAATTTATCAAGTCAATTAAATTACAATATCTTTAGGATATTCGAACACCATTTATCAAAACCTTATCCGAACACCATGTTTAGGATATTCACAAATCACAAGTTCTTTTGTCTAGCGATCATATTAAACTCTTACAAAGTTTTACATAAGGCGGTTTTACGCAAAAGACCACCTTGGTGTCATATAAGTTAAGCAATGAAATCAACTAGTTAAGCACCGAAACTAAATAGTTAAACAACGGAACCAATTAGCTAATCACTAGAACTAATTAGTTAAGCAATAGAACCAATTAGTTAAGCAATGGAAGTGGTCTTTCGGTAAGGCGGTCTTACACAAAAATTGTCGTTAAACTCTCCATATCAGTTATAAAAATACTACTCCGCATAGTTAAGTTTAGCATATACAATAAATGTAGAGAAATATGATTTTTTACCTTGTCCGATTGTCTTAGTCTAAAACCGACTGTTCACTAATCAATAGACCTGTCAAAAATTGACCCGACTCGAAAATTAACCCGAACTCGAACAACCTGAAAAGTAATGGGTCAAAACCCGACCGAATCCTTTTTGGACCCGACCGATTGAAAATCATTGTATTTCTAGTAATAAATGAGATTATGAGAAAAGTTAAGCATAATAAATATGTTGTTTTTACTATTGTTGTGTGTAATATGATTTTAATTTGAATTATACGTCATTTTATGGTTGAATTTGACTAAATATAAACTTGTGTAGGAAAATTTGTTAATTGGTGCCCATATTTTGTATATTTATCACCTAAATCAATGAAAATATAATGCGCGTTTTAAAATCTTTCAACCCATTGAGTCAACCCGAACCCGAAAGTTCTGGATCTTGAACAAGCATTTGTAAACCCGAACCCGAAAGTGACCGATCCGATTTAACCCGAACCCAAAAATAACTTTTTACAACTCGACCCGACCGACCCATTTGACTGGTCTACTAATCAAGCTAGGCACATTGGCATTACTCCAAGTATAATGCTAGATGATCTGTTTTTACATAAATATTATATATTTTGTATTAGATGATTTGTGTAGGAAATTAGTCAAAAACCAGTGAAACAAAATTAACAACATTTATGAGTTCGCTCTGCAAATATATTAGTATTGTGCACAAAAAAGGTAGAGAGAAGGAACTCAACTAGAACCAACTATATGCATGCTAACTCAGCAACAAAACAACAAACCTACAAAGTAACCACCTTCCATTTGGAACGACCACATCCGTAACCCCTTGTTTTGCATCTACCACTATTATTTGCGTTCCGATATGCCTTAATGAAGCTCATATGAAGGGTATATGACTTCTCTAAGGGTACAAAAAACAAAGACCGAAGTCCAACTACAGGTATCAGAGTATCAAACTCATACATTTGTAGCTTTTCTCTAGCTTTAACTTAGCGTGTAGCGTAGTCCAAGGCCTAGTAGCCTAAAAGTAGAATAGTATTGTTTATGCCAAATTTCGTCTAGGGGCGACTCTTGGCTTGGGTCGACACTAACTAAGTAATTTAATACGATAAAGCAAATAAAGAATAAGACACGACACAAGGAGATGTTGACGCGGAAAATCCAGGAATAAGATAAAAAACCGTGGATAGCTATGAGGCTATCAATCCACTATGAATCCTAAATTGTTTATCTCTGCTTATGCTTTATAGAATAAAAATAACTAATACAATGGGTATTTCTGAGTACGAGAATATAATAATCGCTTGAATGCTAGAGAGCTTTTGTTAACTTGTCCCCTCTAATGTTGTTGCCCCTCTCTTTTATACATAAATTCCAACGGCATCATTGGTTGGAAGGATCCCTCGAAACCCGAGATCTTCTACTAGCCGTTGCCCATGATATTCTCCCGTCTTCAACTACTTCCGCAGTATTTGGTAACTCCTCGGACTCGTTCTACTCACGTGACGGCGCAGCATGAAGTGGGCTTTGGGCTTGGATCTTGACCTATCTTTGATTATCTGTCTGTCGGTCGTCGCTGGTCCTTTGTCGCCAATGGCTCATTGCTGGTCTGCTGTCGCTTATGCCTTGTCTTCTGACGTCATACTCGACACGTTCACTTGACACGACGTTACCTGGGACATGACAATACCTGGTCGACACGACATGATCAAACGTTAAGGCAGTTATGTCGTTAGTCCAAAAAGTGGGATAACAGTTTGCCCCCAATTGTGAATTTGCGGGGTCATGCAGAGCAAAAGAAACAATTTAAATTCGAAAAATAAACCGTTCACAACTGCCTCGATCGTGGGATAAAACCGCTTGAAATTCTAAAGCAATAAATACAGATCTGTGACATGCAATAAGTTCCTCACATAGCGATTTTCGAAAAAGGTTTTCAGATCTAATAACAAGAGAGAGAAAGGAAGAAAAAGGGGAGGAAGAGAAATCGTTTTCCGTTCTGAGTTCGCCCGAATTTAGGTAAATTCTGCTCGATTCTTTCATTTTTCCTGTAGAATTTCATAGACATAATGGTTAGGTTCAAATTAATTGCGGTTAAGGAGAAGGAGGGGACCGGATCTGGCCGGGTTCAATCGCTTAACCCGATTTACTCTACTGCTGAAAATCCGGCGGCTTTTATTAAGCTTGCCAGCTTACCGCCGTCGGCGGAGGTGAAGATTCCTGGCAAAGAGGAGGAAGCTCTTAACTTCCCTGAAGGATACGTAGTTATGTACGAGTATCCGTTTATGATCGGCTTTAAGTTTCCCTTCACGCCTTTAGCTAGGTCGTTCATAGAGGTATTTCACTTGAGCCCAGGTCAGATAATGCCTCAGATCTGGCGAATTTTCGCCGTGGTGCAAGGGGTCACTTCCGACTAGCAAGTTCCGTTCGATCTGGCGGATCTTATGTACTCCTATGACCTGACGATGAAGGAACACTGTCGTTACACTTTGGTCACGAAAAAGGGGAAGAAGAACTTGGGTGTTGGTTTAGCTGTAAATGACAGAGGGTGGGAAAGTCGTTTCGTCTATGTCAACAAGGACTCACTGGGTGAAATGAGAAAATTTCTGGTCGAGGGGTGGACGTCGGAAGGTAAATTTGGTTTGCTTTTTAGCTTTTGCTGTTTTACTGAATGTTGCCTTACTTGGCTTTGTTTTGCAGTTGTCAAGTCGTCGCTGGCCGAGTTGAACACAGACTCTCACGACAAGTACGTCAAGTTTTTAGGCTATTCCCTCGAGGACAGATCGTTCAGTCACGACGACGGTCGTTTGGAGGTTCAGGAGGTGAGTCAATCAGGTGACGTCGACGAGGATGAAGTAGAAGAAGAGTCGGGTCAGTTAACTCGTCGACGAAAGAGATAGGACTTAGTGGAAAATTCGCCGTCTACCGAAGGAGAGGCAGGTGATATGGCTGATACTTCAGGCATTTATTGTTTGTTCATTTTTGTTTTTTTTCTTTGGTTTAGGTGGTATTTGAATGGGGTTTTTGTTTCGTTGTGTTTTGGGTGAAGCGCACACTTTGTCGTCTAAGCCGGTGTCAAAGATGTCGCAAAGTGAGATACAAGAGCGTGCGAGGAAGCGATTGAGGTCGTCTTCGACTTCTGGTGGGGAAAGTTTGACGATTGTCCCTCGGCTTTCTAAGATAGGTGCGTCGCCTGAGACACCTGTGATCATTGGGGTCGAAGGTCACCATCCCATCGCCTCGTCGTCGCCTCCTAAGCCATTCAAAGCGCCGTCGACCGTTGTTATTCAGCGTAGTGCTCCCGCTGTGTCGGCCAAGAAGTGTCCTGCCGAGAACGCTGCCTCTGCTGAGAATATAAATATCTCGTTGCCCCCGAACTTCTTGGGTGACGATGACGCTGCTGTCGTTTGGCCTTATGCCGATCGTTTGATTTTGCCTTCGACGTACCGTCGTTATCGCGACGCGACACCGATGTCTGTTGCGTCGGACGCTGCTGAACTTAGCTTGCGGGTAAGTTTTTATTTTCATTTTATTTATGTTCGTCTTTTGGCTTGTCGTTCGTTTATTTATGTTGTGACACCTCTGTTGTGCAGGCGTTTCAAGCCTCGATGGCTGCTCGAAAGTTCAGCGCACAGTTGTGCGATGAGTTAGCCGACGCTGGCAAGACAATAGCAACGACCAAGAAAGTGTCATCGTCCTGGGAGTCTAAGTGTCAAGTCGCGGAGAAGAAAGTGACGGACTTGTCTGCTGTCGTGAAAGCGAAGGACGGTTTATTGAAGACTAAGGATGAGCGGATTGCTCAGGCGACGAAAGAAGTTAAGGAGGTGCGCGAAGAGTTGGCTGCGAAGGTGGTGGAGTTGGGAGGTTTGCAGAGTCAATACGACGCCTTGCAGGAGGAAATCAAGGATGTTGAGGCGTTGGCCATATGGAGGACTAGGGCACAAATGATGTACTCTTGTTTGATTGGGGAGACTAGCATGTGGCCATGTCAAAGGGAGGTAGATGAGTTCTTGGCCAGTGGTGGTACCATGGCGGAGTTGGAGGTGCCGGTGGTGGACGTGGATGAGTTGGCAAGGATGGCTGATACCGCCAGCACTGGTACGACTGAGGCTGACACCGCTCCGTTGGTCGAGGATGTCCCCGTTATGGAGGAGCAGGAAGAGGTTCCAGCTGCGCAACAGGAGGGAGATGCCCCCATCGTCGCTCATCAGGAGGAGTCGTTAGAGAAGGTTTCGACGGATACGACGGTCGTTGCTGACGTTGTCGTGCCCCCAGAGCAGGAGCAGGAGAAGGAGACCTTAGCCTCCACCCAAGAGGAAGTGTAATAGCTGGTAGTTTGGATATTTTATGTTTTAATGTTTTTTCTGGATGTTTTTACTCGTCGTCGATGGCGACGACGAGGTATTTTGGACAACTTGTTGTGTGTTTGTGTTTGAACTTATGTTTAAAAGTCGTGGCCTTAGGGGTTGCACAATTTGTGTTATGTAAGGTAAGTGTGTTTGTTTTTCAATCGTGTTTCTCTTGTTGACTTGGCGATTTTCTGCCGTGTTTCGGATTTTTCGTCGCGCGTAGCATATTATATGTTTACAAAGAACAGATTTTTGAACGCTGGAATTATGTATACGTAAAGTAATACCTGTGTCGCTTGTTTACTCGTCGTTGTTTGGGATCTGCTTTGCCTAAGTATCGTTGCTTCAGCGGGGGGAAAGTCGCTATCTGTCGTGCATTTTGCAAAAAGGAACATGAGTTGCAAGGAGGATTGGCCGTTGGGGTTACCAACGACCCTCCGATGCTTAAGCCAGTAATGGTTCTAGATGGAAATAAAGCGATAAAAAGTAAAATAGAAATAGGAATGATAATACGACACTGATAAAATTGGCCACGACGAGTGTTCAAAAATGATAAAGTTTAAGGTGGGTGGCGTTCCAGCTTCGGGGGACCGACTTGCCGTCTTTGGTGACGAGTCTGTATGCCCCCTTTCCGATGATCTTATCGATCAAGTACGGTCCTTCCCAAACTGGTGCGAGTTTATATGCGTTCAGCTCCCTCGTGTTTTGGAATACTTTGTGTAGCACCCAATCGCCTTCCTTGAACATTTTTACTTTGACGTTTTTGTTGAAACATTTTGCCACGATCTGCTGTTGCGACGCCATCCTTGTCAATGCTGCTTCCCTGAGGTCTTCCGTGATGTCGTGGTTCTCACCCAGTTCCACATCGTTTTGTTCTGGCGTCATGAGTCCATATCGTGCACTGGGCAATGTCGCTTCAGGGGGCAGTACTGCTTTGCACCCGTAAACGAGTGAAAAAGGAGTCTGCCCCGTCGCCGTCCTAGGCGTCGTCCTGTTGGCCCACAGGATGGATGGCAGCTCTTCTGCCCATCGTCCTTTCTTGTCGTCTAGACGCTTTTTTTAGTGATGCGATGATCGTCTTGTTGCTGGACTCCGCCTGTCCGTTGGCCTGGGGGTATCTTGGTGTCGACGTCTTTAGCTCGATATTCCATGTCTTGCAGAAAGCTCTACTCTTGTCGCTGATAAACTGCGATCCGTTGTCGCATATGATTTCTGACGGTATTTCGAACCTTCATATTATGTTAGTCCATATAAACGAGCATACTTCTTTGTCCCTCACTTGTTGGAACGCACCTGCCTCTATCCACTTAGAGAAATAATCTGTTAGAGCTAACATAAAGACCTTATGTCCTGGGGCGACGGGTAGTTTACCGACGATGTCTATCCCCCATTTCATGAAAGGCCATGGTGTCAAAGTGGGGTGTAGAAACTCAGATGGTTTATGTGTCATACCTGCGTGTCGTTGGCACTTGTCGCACTTAGCTACGTACCTCATGACGTCTTTGAGCATTGTTGGCCAATAGTATCCATTCCTTTTGATCCTTGTTGATAAGCTTCGTCCGCCTTCGTGTCCGCCGCATTTTCCTTCGTGGTATTGCTTTAGTAACCCTTCCCATTCTGCTTTTTCTGCACATCTCATCAACATTCCTTTGGTCGATCGTTTAAATAACACGTCCTGCAAAATAACATATCGTGAAGCTTTGAAAAGTATCATTCTGTCTTCGAGCTTGTCGACGGGTAGGGTTTCGTGCGTTAGGTAATCGAGAATGGGGTTGATCCAGCTGTCCGTGTTTGTGGTTGGTAGGACGAGGCTAGCATTTTGTAGGATGTCTTTTTATACGGCGGGTGACAACAGGTGTACTAATGGTATGGTTGAGAATGGTGATTTTCTGAGTGCGGATCCTAGGTTGGCGAGGGTGTCGGCTTGTGTGTTTAGGTCTCATGGTACTTGTTTGATGGAGAAGGGTTTAAATTTGGAGGTTAACTTTTTGGCTTTTTCGAGGTATAAGGTCATTTTCACGTCTTTAACTTCGTAGTCACAGTTGATTTGGTTGACAATTAATTGTGAGTCGCTGAAGACATTGAGTCCGCTTGCTCCCAATTTTTCAGCTAACGTCATTCCGGCGATTAATGCTTCGTATTCTTCTTCGTTGTTCGTTGCCTTGAAGTCGTAGCATATGGCCTGTGCTATCATGTCCCTTTGTGGTGACTTTAGTACGACGCCTAAACCTGCACCGCGAAAGTTAGACGAGCCGCCGACAAAGAGTGTCCATGTTTCCTCTATATTGCTGATGTGCTTGACTTCGTCGTCTGCTTTCTTCTCCAAGTCGGGGCTGAAGTCTGCCACAAAGTCTGCTAGTGCCTGCGACTTTACGGCCGTCCTCAGTTGGTATTTGATGTCGAATCCTCCGAGTGCCATCGTCCATTTTTCCATTCGACCTGTCAGTTCTGGCCTACGCATTACAGACTTGATTGGATAGTTAGTCATCACCACTATTTGGTGAGTTTCAAAGTAATGCCTTAGTTTTATGGCGGCAGTGACGAGTGCTAAAATGAGTTTTTCGAGGGAGGAATACCTGGTTTCTGCCTCTAATAAGGACTTACTGATGTAGTAGATGGGTAGTTGTTGCTTTTTGTCTTCTCGAGCTAACACCGCGCTGACTGCTGCTGTGCTGACCGCGAGGTAAAGTTGCAAGACTTCGCCTTCTTTGGGTTTAGACAGGAGGGGTGGTGTCATCAAGTATTTCTTAAGGTTTTGCAAAGCTGTTTTATGGTCGTCGGTCCAACTGAAACCTTTGTTTTTGCGCAAAACATCGTAAAATAGACAACACTTGTCCGACGACCGGGATATAAAACGGTTTAATTCCGCCACCCGTCATGTCAGACGCTGTACCTCTTTTATGTTTCTGGGAGATTGGATGTTGATGATTGCTCGTATTTGGTCGGGGTTGGCCTCGATTCCTCGTTGAGTGACGATGTAACCTAAGAATTTACCTGCCGACACTCCAAAAGAACATTTAGTTGGGTTAATTTTCATACCGTATTTTCTTAAGATTTCGAAGGATTGTCGCAGGTGTTCTACGTGGTACACTACTACAAAAATGGGCAAAGAGACCCTAAAGAAAAGACCCATTGGTTGAGATAACGGGTCTCTTTAATATAAAAGACCCATTATTTGAGATAACGGGTCTCTAATGAATGAAATAAGACAACCTAAACTAAATTAAGAATAGCAAGAGACCCGTTATTTGATTTAACGGGTCTCTAATTTACCATAGGGCCCACATTCTCTCCACCGAAAATAAAAAGGGAGAACTAAAAGACCCGTTATTTAAAACAACGGGTCTCTCCATGCACTGGAGCCACGGATTTAAAAAGAAGGAGAAAAGGAAGAGACCCCTTATTTGTTTACCGGGTCTTTTGCTCTTCCTTCTTCAAATCTCCCCACAAATTAAATGGCAAAATAAATGGCAAAATAAATAAGGTCTTTTCCATCTCTCTTCCTCCATACCACACCTCTCGATCTGAGAGACCAAAGTGTAGAAAATCTCCGCGATGTTGGAGAATCCAAGGTTCAACGCTTCAAAATATTCTCAGATCTGAACCAGAAGAAATTATGGCATATGCTAATTTTCAACCTCGAAGAGTTCATCGCTCTAGCTATTTTACAGGTCTGTAAATTTTAGCTTCAATCTCTGATTTTCTGATGTTTTTTTTTCGATTTTGTTTGAACTTCATGGTTATTTTGCTGCAATTGTGTTGCGTTTTTTTCTTGTTTGTTATGGATTTCACGGAATTTAGGTTTTTTTTTTAATTGTACGGTTATGTGTTGTGAGATTAGGGTTTTGAGGGATCGACCTTCAAGAGGATTTGAGCGAAATTAGCAGAATGGTTTAAATGTTTTTAAAGGTAATTGAGGAACTAGTCAGAATACGAGTGAATTAGGTTAGTTTGTCTATTTCTTCAGCGAAATTAGTACTGTGTGAATGCAAGAACTATGGTTATAATGTGATTAGTCATGCTTAATTTTGTTAGTTTTTTTGTTTTATTTGAAGTCTACCAATTCCGTATTGCTATTGGTTCTACAAATAATGGATTTGTACCCAGCTTAAATCATTTATGTGAATCATTTTGGTTATAGTAGTCTTCTACTGTTGATATTGTAGGCAGTTGTGTACTCTATGCTTGTATCGTAAATCTATGTCTCTGGAGTAAAATAATTAGTAGTAGAGATGATCAATAAGATACCGTCTTGTTTTGGTTGTTACTGCAGAGAACATAGCCTTTTGAATATGCAAAGTTTCTTGGGAACTCTCAGTTTTCTCTGCTTCAACTCCAGTCATACAAACTTGTATATGCGCACATGTTGGCCGAGGTTGGAAGGATTTCGGATTCATTGAAGTATGTACTGGAGCCTCTTTTTTTTTTTTTTTTTTTTAATTGAATTTTTTTTTTTATCTTTTTGCTTTGCTTTAACATGATGGCATAATTCAGATACTGTCAAGCTGTTTACAAATCTCTCAAAATTGGACGATCAGCAGAAGAAGATACATTGAAACAGTTATTATCATCTCTTGAAGAGAGGATTAGGACACACCAACAGGTTTTCCCTCATGTTTCTCTAGTTAAGAAGTCCAGCATGCTGTATAATGTTTTTAAACATTTTTGTATCTTTTCAGAGTGGATATGCAGCTAACTTGGCTCCAGGAAAGATAGTGGTTAAATTGCTCAACTTTTTTGATAGTATAGTTCATCGCATTGCTCAACTTTTTTGATAGTACAGTTCATCGCATTGTTGATAGTACTGGTTAAATGTGTTTCCCAAGACTGTTGTGACTCACGAATAATCTGCCGTAGGTGATTTTGATCTACTTACCTCTTGATTTGTTTGAGTTTTCAATTAAATAGCTATCTCGACCTCTATTTTGGTGTTTTAGTTCCAAAAATCTTTCAGAATAGGCATTTTTTTTTATTTTGGCTCCTCCAAGTCTTATTTTGTGTTTCCTCGTTTCATGAACAAGTGATCGGGCTGCTGATGAGTCTCAGAGCAATCAAGTGAAAAGAAAGAAGATGCTGACCAAATAAGTAATGGTATTGGGAGCGCTGCGGTGCAGGTTTTCCAGGGACAATCCGATGTTCTTCTCAGACATGAATTTAGTAAGCCAGTACAAGAGACAGATTATTTCTGAACCACATATACTTGCAATTGCATTTGTGTCGTTGCTTCAGGTTAAAATTTTTTTAAATGTATGTTGGGTGAAAAGGAAGAATAATAAGAAGAAAAAGGCTAACACAAGCAAGCAAAAACAAAAATATAGTAAGTCTAAGATTTTGTTTTCTGTTTGTATTTATGTATGCATTTTGCAATGTTCTTTTTAGAATCTGGATTAACAGTTGACTGCTACATAGTATATAACGAGTATGATAAAGAAGTTGCTACTTTTCCACTTTGGATAAATGCGTTATTCAATCGAATTTTTTATGTTTCAAAGATAAAGTTTACAAACAGGCTTATAGTTCTATTCTATACTTTCAGGATTTCTCTAAATTTCCAATACTTGATTTATAGAGCTGAGTGAAAGCTTTCTTTTAGTTGGTATTACATGAGCATCTGAATCTGTACTTATGGATATGAATCAGGTGAAGAAGATCTTAAAACTTTACACTAATGAAAAATATGCCCTTACAGTAGATCAATGGCAGAGGAAAGATTTCGAGATTTTAGTCTCTTTCAATGTATGTTTAGATGCAATCCTGTTTTGTGCTAATGGTGGGGTTTTGAACCTTTGATGAACTGAAACTGTCATGAAGATCACGTTTCCTATGTCTTGAGTCAGGAAATGATCCTCTATAATTTTTGTAATTAACCAAATTAATTAACATTAGTACCTTGTTGATAATAAACAAATCAATATGAGATCTCTTAGCAAAATATTGATTTATTTTTGCTTTAGTTTGTTAGTCATCACATTTCCTGATTGTGTGAAAATTGGGTTTTTGCATTTCTATGAATTCTTTGCAACATAGTTTTGAACTTAGTTTTTTTATTTTATTTTTATAATGGTTGATTTTACAGGTAGGTGCCACAAGTTTGCCGGTTTTGCAAAGTGTGGCAGGCTTATTGGCTATATGAACATTGAGATGATTCCATTAAAGTTTGTGAAGCATTAGAGAAAAACTTGATGAATATGGAATGCAGATTTGACAATTACATGAAGTTGCTTGAGGAGGAAGGATGCCAACACGCATAAACTTAAGCTGAATGTACCCAAGGAACCCTTAATTGAGTTTGATGACTAACTTGAATCGTTGATTGTAGTGGAAGTTGAACCAAGTGCGCATATTTCAATTCTCCATTATAGAGTGGCTAATGGCTAAAGATATGTCCTGTCATGAATTATTTGTTTTTGTAGAAGGTTTTTATTGTGACACAAGTTGTAGAAGATTTTGATGAAATATTTATTTATTTAATTGTTTGTTAATAAAAATATTTTGTCATTTTTGTGTGTAGTTCATTATTGGAGCGTAATAATAGTGGTTAGTGCGCAGACAGAGATGCAGGGTATTGTTTTTTTTAAAAATAAAAATTTTGCAAAGAGACCTGTTATCTTACCTAGTGGGTCTCCATAAAACGAACAAAGAGACCTGTTATCTTACCTAGTGGGTCTCTGTGAAACAAACAAAGAGACCTCATATCTTATCTTTTCCCTTTCTGAATTAATTTTTCCATGCCTTACATAAGAGACCCTCTTTCTTACTTAAGAGGTCTTTTTTTTTTACAAAGAGACCCCCTCATATGAGAGGGTCTCTTTATCAAAGAGACCTGTGAGATAGAGACCCCCTCTTAGAGGGTCTCTTAGGCCCTTTTAGAAGGGTCTCTTTGTTTATTTTTGTAGTAGTGGTCATCTGCTTTCTTTGATTTCACCAGGATGTCGTCGATGTATACTTCCATCGTGTCTCCAATTTGATCTTTGAACATCCTGTTGACCAGTCGTTGGTATGTTGCACCTGCATTTTTAAGACCAAAAGGCATAACTTTATTACAATAAATTCCTCTATCTGTAACAAAATAAGTTTTTTCTTGATCCTCCGGATGCCGAACTTCCGTTGTCGATCAATATCCTTTTGATCAGAGCGTTGCTTATTGGGAGTGATATTACCAGTCCGTCGTGGTGCTCCTGCTGCGTGTCTACTGAATCTGAGTCGTCGAAGGTGATAGTCATTGCTGTTAAGGATTTTTCCAATGCGATCTCATCCTTTGTTTGCCCCTCTTTGACGGCTCCAGATTCTCCTCTGTTGATCTTTTTAGCTGCAGAAGAGGTTAATCCACTAATATCTGAACCACCAGAAATAACGTTTACCACTTTGTTGAACGTAGGCGGATCTGGTCGGTCACTGCTTGTTGTTGGGTCGGGTTGGTGGTTTTCTCCTTGTTGAATGTCTCCTTCCCTTTGTCGCTCAGCAGCTCCTTCAAATTCCCCCGTTTCAGGAGAAAGACGACCTCCTTTTTAAGGGAGATGCATTCCTCGGTTTTATGACCGTTGTCGCGATGGAAGTCGCATCATTTGCTCATGTCTTTCATGGAATCTGGTCTGTCTCTCTTCGGGGGCCATCTGACTGTTCCACCTACATTTTGAAGGGCGTTCACTACGCCTCCGATGTCGACGTTGAAGCCGTATTCGGAGATGTTGGGGTGATCGGCCCGTTCATTCCTGTAAACATTGTTAGTATCATCATACTGATTGACATTTTGTACCTGGTTTTGGCGATTGTACGGTTGGTGTCGCCAGTTGTTGTTCCTCGGGGTGTACGATCGTTTGTCGCTGCTGCCCCCTGTTGGTCGTTGAGATGCCGTCCGTATGATCTCGTCGTCTTCAATCCGCATCTGGGCAGTGGCTCTCGACCTGACCTCCTCAAAGGTTGCACAGGGGTATTTGGTTATTTCCTGGTACAACTCCAAGTTGGGGATGAGACCTCTTTTGAATGCTTCGATGGCTGTCCTGACATCACAGTTTTTTATACTAATTTTTTCACAATTAAAACGGTTAAAGTAATCGCGTACCATAGAGGTCACTCGTCTGTTTCTCCAGTTGGCGACTGCCGGCAAACTGTTGATAGAAGGCGTTGATGAGGTCGGAAAGGCAGTAGATGGATCCAAGGGTGATGTTCATGAGCCATTCTAGAGCTGCTCCGTCGAGGGTTCCTCCGAACGATTTTCACATGACGGGTTCGACCAGGTCATAAGGGATGCCGATCTACCACATCCGTTGTTTATAGACGTTGACATGCCTGTATGGGTCAGACGTTCCGTCGTACAAGGTGGTCCAGACAGGGAGTCGGAGTTGATGTGGGACCGTCACTCTGGCGATTGCCTCACAGAACGGTGACGCTGCATACCCGTTGGTCGGTTCCATCTCCACTGGGGTGGGCTCTCCTGGCAGCTTGGTCATTAGTTTCAACATCAACGAACATTGCTTCTTCATGTGGGTTTCCATCTTGTTCAGGCGCTTGGTTACCGGGTCAGGTGTTGCTTCATCTTCCTCTCCATGGAGCTCGTCGCCGTCGGACAGGTCTTCAGATTCATCAGTCATCTCAAATATCATCTTCTTCGATTTTGCGCCTGGTTTGTAGCGCGGCTGGGGCTTGCTGCTTTTCACGGAGTCGAGCTCTTTCTGGAGGTTTTCGACGGATGCTATCTCTTGAGCTAGCTCCGCCTAGGCCCGGTCGTAGGCCGCCTTCATCTTCGCGAGTGTCATATCTTCAGAAGTCATTGTAGGAGAGATGATTTTGTGTGAGACCTAGTTAATGTCCCCAAAGACGGCGCCAAACTGTTTATGCCAAATTTCGTCTAGAGGCGACTCTTGGCTTGGGTCGACACTAACTAAGTAATTTAATACGATAAAGCAAATAAAGAATAAGACACGACACAAGGAGATGTTGACGCGAAAAACCCAGGAATAAGGTAAAAAACCGCGGATAGCTATGAGGCTATCAATACAGCTTTTCCATGTATTGAAGAACTTCGGTTTCAGTACCATTGTGTTCTTCCTAATATTCGACCATTGTATTGATTTTTTTTGTGTGGTCTTATTAAAGCAACACCTTCGTTTATTATTTACGCATAAATAAATAAAAATGAGAGAATAAATATATTACCAAGATGACATTTATTTTAAAAGAGTACGCCTGGGCAAAATTTGAACCCTACACCCGTTAGATTCGATCCCATGGTTTTGGGTTTGGATCTAATATTTTTAGATCCGCCTCCAAAAAGCGGGTATGGTCGGGGTCTTGTCAAATATGATCAATTGTCATAACTAACTCCTACACTTGATAATTAGATCTGAACCATTTTGGTTATGCTGTTATTGTTGTGCTTGCACATCATTCGACTCATCTATACCTAGTATTTAAAAAGAAAACCATAGATGATTGGATGACATGTGTTACTTCCATCTTTCATCCATGATTTTTGTTTTTCAATTTTTTCGTTTTGTTGGTTTTTATACGAAGCATTTTACAACTTCAACCCATCTTCCACTTCATCTTACTTATCCAACATCAATTCACCGTTTAGTTCACATATTCACTCAACCTATTCCGCTTTATCTCCCACTTTAACACTTGATGTGGCCTTGTTGGAATCCACCGTGGACCTCTCACAAGTCACAAAGAAGCATGTGGCCTATCCAAGCTTGCCCCAACAGATAAGACAAGATACTTGATGCACAACTTTATTTGCCATTTAGGCCCAAAAGGCCAAAATTGCTTGATAGGCTCAGCCCTACAAACGGCAGTCTAAAGCCCTTCCTGTTTCTAGATGTACCAGATAAAGAGACATGTCATCATCTCTATAGGTCAGCCAATGATTTGGCTAGGTTATTGGAACACTTCCCAAGAACAAAAGCCTTATATAATTCGAATCCGAAGGTAAGGGGCATTCAATTCATTCCCACATACCTTAAACTATCTTTCTCTGCCTTCTTTCTACAAGTTACTTCTCTCTCTAGCCAATACTTACTTAGGCAACGGAGGGAATATTCCTATGGGAATATTCTTGTTTTTCAGGTTGCATGAAGATCGTGCCAGCGCATACTTGATACCTCCGAGGAAAGCGTGACACATCATCACCACAAAAGATCACACAACATTTGGCGTCGTCTGTGGGAAGGTATAGTATCATGGCGGAACTACAATCTAAGAAAGACGCAGAAGGAGACGGCCTGCCACCAACATAGAGACATCCCCTCTAAGGAAAGAAGCCGAAGAGCCTTTTGACGCATCATCAAGCCAACCGGCCTCTACGAGATCTCTACAGCACATGTTGCATGGCCTCCATCAATACATCGCGGATGGATGGCAAGTACGACTTTAGCACGCCCTCTAAAAAGAAATCACAAAATCTTCAGCGAGGTTGTCCCAGTGAAGGAACGCGGCAAGGCGGCCATGCAAAAAGAAAAGAAGACTGCAGACGGCTGCGGCACATCCCAGGTGGCTCGTCCGCTGAAGGTATTGAGCTACCATGTAAGAGAAGAATGTCCCAGACGGCGGATGAATTCAGCACAACGAGGGTTCCTGTCCAAGTACCAAAGTCGTTCTTTCACGACCGATGCCACCACCATACCTGCCCCGAAAAGTATCAAATAGAGCCTTCTTACAAGGAAAGTGGCAAGGGCATCAGGATTCGGACAAAGCGAAGGTGGACATTAGATAGAAGCTTGTTCATTTACAATGCCAATCTCGAGGTCATTCTCCTAAAAGAGGGACCGGGTTTGGGGATAGAACGAATGTCTCCCAAAAGGTCATCCATGGGAAACTAGGGTCCAGCCTCATTTTGCATCATTCATGAAGAGGCAGGGCATGACACTCAAGACTGCCAGAGACTAAAAAGGACGTTGGACGGCTATGCAGCCAGGGGATACCTAAAACAATATCTTTGCTTGACGAATGAAGGCAGTACTCAAAAGGGTATGACGTCGCAGACGTCCTCACTTGACGATGATGACATTCCATCAGATGGAGGATTTGTAGCAGTAATTTCCGAAGGGTTGACGTCAGGAGGACCTACCAACGAGGGGCGGCAATCTAATATGTCCCATTTCCACCATGCACGAGCGAATATGCCCCATGTAGAAATCTCGAAAGACGACTATCGTAAGTCTTCAACACTGTATGATGATGACCCCTTGGTCCTAGAGATTAAAGTGGCCAACCTCAGAGTAAAGAAGGTGCTAGTAGACATTGGAAGCTCGTCTGATATAATAAGTCTATTGTAGGGGAATATAGTTAAACATACATAACATGTGCGGAACAATCCCCAAAGCCAGGAAACATGTATAAAGCACAGGTTAAGCAAACTTACATTCGAAGCGTGTTTTCCCGAGTAATGTATCAACGAACACGAACAATGAACTCCACTTTTCGTTCCTCTACTTGGTTCATCAACACGTTCAGATCCGTCTTGATAATCGTAGCTTAGACAGTCACTCAAGAGTTTTTACTTTTCGGGATAAACAGTTTTCACAAAGAGAAAACTGAAGAACGTAATATTAGAATTAGGTTTAGGGTTTCTGGAAAACTGAATGAGTGTTGGGTTGTGTGCAAAAATATAATAACCTAATTTTAAATTAGTGTAACTGGCCAAGACAAAGCCCTGATCGGCCACACTTGCACACATGGCCTCATAGACCCGCGCACAGCTATACGCTGCAGGCCGAAGCCCACAACGCGCGCAACCGAGCAGCTGGGCCGTGGGCCTTGCGTGCTCGCTGCTGCGATGCTGTTGCTGTTGCGCGCTTGTGCCACGCCACGGGCTGGCCTGCTCGCCTTGCTCGTGATCTCGCTGGCTCGTTGGGCCTTGGGCGCTTGCGCGCTTAGCTTGACGGCCCGACAGCTCCGATGCTCCTCGTATTCGCGACTAGTACCTTACGGTTATTATTTATCGTATCGTGCACGACGAATCACCGTCGTACGATATGATTATTTGTTTCGCCCAGCTTACAAATATTTGCGATACGATATACGATTCCGATGCAAGGTCGTATCGTATAATACGTTTTCCAAAACTATTTCCCGAAAAGCTATTAAATGACTTTCCATTAGAAATATTGGTGTGACCTTGTAGGTTCAGTCAAGAGTAAGTTGTGAGCTTAATATCCATTAGAACTCACTGATCGGAAGCATTGCTCCAGCTAGCTGTTCCGATCACTTGATCTTACTGAATTAATTATTCGCAATTAATCTGAACCTTGGTATTAGACTTAATGCACCTTGGGTGAAGGACATATTTCCTTCAGTCTCCCACTTGTCATTCAGACAAGTGTGCATTCATATTCCTTTGTCGCTTAGTGTTACTTGCTGAACATAAGATAAGATCCAAGCCATCCTTATTAGGTCCAGAAGTGTTTCTCGGATTACAGAGCTCAACTGTTAAACTTTTACAGAAGGTTAAGCCTTAACCATTCTGAGCACGGCCTGTTAGGTTATGATACATATGACAATTCATAAATCATGCGGAAAAACCATAAACCCAGGAAAACATATTATTTACACATAATCATTTAGCATAGATTAGATGCATACTCTTTGTTGCGTGCCTTCCCTAGCTGCGCCCGAACCGAACAAGAACAAGTCTTTAGGACTCCAAGTGTCGTCCCTCCGTAGATAGTCCACAGCACGTCCGGATCCGCCTTAAGATTGACCAACTAGAATCGCCCTTAAGGTACTATTATTTTCGGCACTTTATAGGCAAATGTGTGACTGAATTTTTCTCTCAAAAACTCACTTTGAATACTTTGAAACTTCTGTTATAAATTGTGAGCCCTAGCCTCATATTTATAGCGGTATGGAAAGGGAATCGAAATCCTATTCAGATACAAATTAATTAAACCTAGAATCCTACAAGAACTCTAATTTAATTAATTTATCAAATAGAATTAGGAATTTAATCATTAACCGAACTCTGCATGTTTTAGGAAACGTGCACGAACACAAACACTTGCACACACACGCACGGCAGCCACGATGGGCCTCATGCGTGCGCGCGAGCAGCAGCCCACTCAGCGCCCGCGCGTGCTGTGCGCGCTGCGCGCAGCCTGCTGGGCCTGGCCTTGCGCTGGGCCTGGCGTGGCTGTTTGTGCGGCGCGCTTGGCTTGCTGGGCGATGGCCTGGCTTCGTGCTGGGCCTCGTCCGGCAGGCCTCGTCCGATGCTTATTCGTACGATGCGCTTCCGTTTAAATTTTCCGATTCCGGAATTCATTTCCGATACGAACAATATTTAATATTTCCGATTCCGGAATTAATATCCGTTTCGAACAAATATTTAATATTTCCGTTTCCGGAATTATTTTCCGATTCCGGTAATATTTCCGATTCTGACAATATTTCCGTTTCCGGCAATATTTCCGATTCTGGCAATATTTCCATTTCCGATAATATTTTCCGACACGTACCATGTTTCCGTTTCCGGCAACATCTACGACTTGGATAATATTTATATTTCCGATACGATCCATATTTCCGTTTCCGGCAATATCATCGTTTCCGGAGTATTCATTCCTTGCCTGTGACGATCTTAGCTCCCACTGAAACCAAGATCCGTCGGTTCTGAATATTCATAGATGGAGTATTTAATGCTATTAAATACTTGATCCGTTTACGTACTATTTGTGTGACCCTACGGGTTCAGTCAAGAGTAAGCTGTGGATTAATATCATTAATTCCACTTGAACTGAAGCGGCCTCTAGCTAGGCATTCAGCTCACTTGATCTCACTGAATTATTAACTTGTTAATTAATACTGAACCGCATTTATTAGACTTAACATAGAATGCATACTTGGACCAAGGGCATTATTTCCTTCAGTCTCCCACTTGTCCTTAGGGACAAGTGTGCATTTCCTAATTCCTTTGTCGCTCGATGCTTGCTCTTGAACATAAGGTAAGAGTTGTCATCCTTATTATGTCCAGAGGTGTTCCTCGGTTTCAGAGTTCAACTGATCAAATAAACAGATAATCATAGCCTATGATTCATCCGAGCACGGCCATGCATTTCACAGTTTCTAGCTCTCCGAGTGGCCTTGTACAACTTTTAAGCATCTCATCCCGATTTATGGGAGGACAATCCCAATCTTGCGATCTTGAGATTAGACTTCGTTTGATAGGTGATTACCTGAGCGTTGCCTTTATAGCCTCTTTTTACGGTGCGACGGTTGGTCAACGTCAAAGCAACCAGTTCTCAAACAAGTAATCTCAAATCACTCAGGTATTGAGGATTTAGTGTCTAATAATTTAATGAAATTTACTCATGACAGATTTTCATCTCTTACAGTAAAGTTTCATAGGTCTTGTCCGATACTAGTCTTCCCAAAGTAAGTATCTATGCAAATGATTATGACATTGCCATGTCCACATAGTTCAAGAAACAGAACTACTAGTCATCTTGCATTCTAGTCGTCTAACGTTTTCTATGCGTCCGATTTTATAGAAAACTCTGACTAGGGACCATTTTCAACCTTTGACATTCAAGTTCACTTGATAGACATTTCTTAGTCACAGGACTGGTCCTGACAGTCTATCTTGAATATATCGTCAAATTGAAGGGACTCATCATTTAATACTAAACCAAGATTAAATGGAATATGAAAATACATTTCATATATGATAAATGTTCAACCCCAATGTTTTACAACCATGGGCCTCAAACCCATCTTCTAAAACAGTTCATGGAATTTCAAAGCTATGCTTGATTTCCAGTGCTACAATGTAAGTGTTGCTTCTCACTTGTTGCATAGGTTTAGTTATCATGCTTTGCCAATCTTAATATCCTTTTCATCGAATGTTCTTCGAGATAGATGATAAGATCTTTTGAGTATGTTTATTTTGTGATCTAGTCTTTCTCGCTACAATGGTGGTTCTACGCATTTCTCAATGAAGAACCATCAAGTTAGCAGACCTTTTTCTTGCTTCAAGAGTGGTTCTACGCATTTTTCAATGAAGAACCATCAAGCCAGCAGATAGGTGATCTTCCCAAGTTCAGTGAAGAACTCTTTAAACAACCCTGTTTTATTGCTTCTTAGGCAATAATTACTTTTACTTCAACTGTATAGGTTGCTAGTGATGCTTTGTTTGGTTTTACCTATCCAAGCAGTTCATAGATATGTGGAAGACTCTCCAACTATATCTTAGAACATAGAAATTATTATTTTAATTTCCCACGCAACAACTCATGGTCTCCAATCCATGTTGCCATTTCAAAACACGATGCTCTATAGCTCGTCCTTATCAATGGTTAACTCCAAAGGGTCTTGCTTGATCCTTTGCCAGTGTTTATGCGTGTAGCATCAATATTTAGCATATCTTTATTTCCTTGAATTCAAGAACTATTCCTATGTACCTTTTCAAGTACCATAAGTATTCTTGATCTCAAACTAGTTGATCTTTACTTAGATCAATAGAGATTGGTATATGTTCGTCATGGCTAAAGTCATACAATACGTTTTTGGCGATCCTCATATTATATCATACATGATAAGTTCTTTTGCAGAATAATTCCCAATTGAATTCTATTCATGTAACTTTAGCTCATCTAGTTTCAGTAGATACTAAATCCAGCTAAATTCGTTGACATATAATATAGGTTTAAGAATCTTACTTAGATTCTTTGATGTTTAACTTAGTAAATGCTTATACATAGTTCAAACATCCTTTACTTAGATTTATTCATATGGGTCGAATATCTCCAATGGAGTCTTTCGTGTTTGATTTAGTAAATGCCATTACTTAATCCAAAACAATATCATAAGATCTTTGTAAATAGATCTTAATATCCAGTATGTACTAAGTTTCGCCATGGTCCATCATTGATGAATAATTTCAAATCTAAGTCATTAGCATTTGAATGTTGTTTCACAATAGAGAGATATGTGTGTGATACACATAGGACCAAATAAGTTTTTATGTACTCCCACTAAACTTCTTATATATCTATAAGAATCATGTATATTTTATGAAACTAAAATACTTATTAGCTTCACTAAAATACATTTCTAATTCCCAATTGATTGCTTTAAATCTGTACTTAGATTTTATAAACTAGCTTTCTCTTTCAAGCATTTATTTGGATCCACAAATCCTATGACATACCATGTACATAGTTTCTTCCAACATTTGATTGAGGAATACGTTTTGTCATCCAATTGCTATATGTACCAATATGCAATCATTGCTTGAATTATAGACTTGAGCATTACGATTATGCATGAGGTTTCAACACAATTCACACCATGAATTTGCTTGTAACCTTTAGCAACTAATCTAGCTTTGTGTGTGAACACAATTCCATGTTTGATGGTTTTTATCCTTAAAACAAACTTGCAACCAATAGGTGTGAACCTATTCTTGCAAATCAACAAAATTTCAATTTTGTCATCAAAACATTGAGTATGTTTTATGGCCTTTAACCAATTAAACATATAGTCTATATATGGCCTCTAACCATTTTAGGGAATCTGGGTTTTGTCATAGCTTTCTTACAAGTCACTTCTTTTAGTTTGACTGCAAGTTGTAGGTTTCTTTACTATCTAATAGAAGAATTGCATAGTTTCAGTGACCTGAACTCCATGTTTCTTCACTATCTAATAGAAGAATCTCATAGTTCCAGTGACTTGAACTCTATGCCTACTTGGGTATAGAACATTAGAATATCAATAGCCACTTAAAGTCCTTTGAATATTCTGTTCTCCTTGAAGCACTTGTAAAGTCTTCTAAGAGATGTCTATTTTTAAAGCCACTTCTAAAGTCCTTAAAGAATAAGTTCGGATTTTCTGAAGCACTTCGAAAAGCCTCCGGAATTTCCGTTTATGTTTGTTGTTCGCCTCGAAGACTTTCGAGGTCTATTTTCTCCCACTTGTCATTTTGGAAACGAATCTCCAAAAGGACATTATTCCGAGCAAACAAACATTATGTTCTCAAAAATTCGTGGTAGAAACAATACCCTTGTGTCTCATTAGAATAAATCACAATGAAACATATATCTAGACTTGGGCCTTAGTTTGTCGAATGAAAAACACTAAGCTCCCACTGAGTTTTGCAACTCTCTAGATATTTTATGAAAAGTTATTCTGAAATTACTTTTCAAAAGCTTTGACGAATTTGGTTTAGTTTGGTGGTAGTTGAGCATTTTGTTTTAGAAATTATAGGAAAAGTCTTTATGATTCATCATTGATCGAATCAAGTACTAATCGACTTCGATCATTCCAACTTAGATATGCCATATCTTATGGACTTAGATTGTGAAATTACAACACACAATCATTGATGATCATATTTGGTCTCAAGTAATCATCAACATGATCTAACCTAGATCTTTATGATTTCTTGCCAAGTGGATATTATACTTCTGAATCTTTGAACTAGCCAAACAGATTCAACTTATATCACATTTGAGTAAATAAACCTATATTCACTCAAATCCATGTGAAATAATAAAGTCATAAAATCTTTCTTTAGCTTTGAACTCTATTGTCTAGGCGTTCTAACAATAGTTCATATCTTTTGTTACTTTCAACAAGTAAGACTAGTCGTCTTAAATTGATCTAGAAATCAATGAACTTTCAAAAGTCCATCAAAATAGAGCTTTTGAAGTTTAACTTATTGATATGGTCTAAGCAACAATGCCAAAGATTAGTGGAACTCAAATCAAGGGTTTGATTTGAACCTTAGTAAAGTTCTTTAAAGAGTTGTTTGTTTTAATCAAGCATATTGACTCAACCTGTAATTGACCATTTCATTCAAATAAACAAACAAACATTGTTTTTGTTCTTCTGAATGTGAGTCTTTCTGTGTTTGAAACAGAAATTTAGGTATGCTGATTATTGAACAAAGTAGCCATTAAGTTCCAGCCTTTGAAAGGACTTAAAACAAACTAGATGACCCTACAATTAATGTAGCAATGCCATGCTTCATTTCCCACTTGTAGGTCATTAGTGTATCCTAGCTTCCATTGTTTGAGTTATTACCGAAGTAAGAACCTCAAGCGGTATATGATACCAAGGAAGTTTGATTGCTAGGTCACTTCTCTTTAAACATAAACTTATAGGTAGAAACGGAATCGTAAATTCCTTTCATTTGTTCCTCGTTTTCCTATTTCTTGTACCCTTTCTTATAGTCTTAAGAATTGAATTCTTTAGTGTTGACTTTTATACTTTGTTAGACATGTCCAATGTCACCAACAAGGTTTTTTACCATTTTAATTTATGTTGAATATTTTGTTTCAACTAGATGATCTTACCAGAAGCTTCTAAAGTTCTCTAAGCATCGATCTATTCGAATGTCTAGGGACTAGACTCATTCGAGAATTAAATGGACAACGATATTAGGTTGTTAACCATTGGTAAGGCTGAGCGTTTAAACTCAATGCTTTACGATCTCAAAACTACATTGTATTTTGAATTCACAAGCACCAATTGGTTTGCCATTCGATTTTGATATTCGAAAACAACCATAAAAGTCGCTATAAGAAACGTACACTTTAAATTGCTCACTTTCTCTCATTTCCGTGAATCGTTCTTGGATTCACTACCAATCGAGGAAATTTACTGTTACCTTTCTAAAAGGATTTATTGCAGTGCAAGATATTTAATTATAAACAATAATTAAAACATTCATTGAAGCATGCAAAGTCTAAACATTTATCATGAGTAATAACTTGAAAATGAAAGCAATCATGCAATCTAAGCAAGTCATTAGCATTTTATTCGAATTATGTGTTCCGGCAGGTGTGAATAAAATGATTCCAAGACCCTAAAACCATTGAAGAATTAAGCACAGTTTGTCGACTCAATTCTAAAACATTTTAGGTAAGCAAAAGCCTTTTGCTAATAGTCTAGAAACTACTCTTGGTTGATAGGTACGTCTAAGAACTTATTAGGTAAACCTATCGATTTTGCCACGACATAAAAGGACTCCTTACTTATATCGTTGAGTTTCACCAAAACTAACATGTACTCACAATTATTTGTGTACCTTGCCCCTTTAGGACCAATAAGTAACACCTCGCTGAGCGAAAACTATTACTAGATTGATGTAAAGGATATCCAAGCAAGTGTATATTTTGGCATGGCACCTTTTAACTCAATTTTTAAGTTTGGAACTTAAGGCTCTTACTATGTTGGTTAGATTTTAAGTGAACTAAAATCCTTAATCATGCAACATAATCAAGCTTTTGATCTCATGCATTTTAAGACATATTTAAAGCAATAAATAACTTAAAACATGCATAAGATATTAGTGATCTAGTATGGCTCGACTTCATCTTGAAGCTTTGACTTCAAAGTCCGTCTTGAAAATCTCCGTGGGAGGCACCATTTTCTTCAAATAGGATAAGCTATAACTAATTACAACTATTTGATGGTTCGCAGACCATATTTGAATTGAAAAATAACTTTGGTACTTCAGACCAATTACATTCAAATTAATGGTACGCAGACCATATTTTCTATCCTATTTGGGCCATACTAGTCACTTCATAACCTGCAAAACAGTACATATACAATATATACCATTCACCCATTCATTATCATGAATGGCCCACATAGCTGGTTAGTAAAACACATTATGCATCACGTAAACATTTGCAGCAATTAATCAAGGGCACCAATAATCTACCAATTATTCAGTCCTTATTAATTCTAATCAAGTTGTTTTAACCTTAAGGATTTGTAGACCTAATCAAGAGTTTATGACTAAAAAGCGCTCCCACTTAAACCAATAAATTCATATGCTTTACTAATTTTAAACATAAAAATGTATTTCTAGTCTAACCGGAAACATACAAATTTAATTAAAATTTAAAGCTCATATAAATTTATAATTGAATCCAAAAAGTTTAATTTAATTTCAGTCGTATTTAAATTAATTCATGATTTTAATTTTAGTAAAATAATTAGAATAAATAACATTTATTATAATTATAATATTCAAAATTAAAATCCAAGAAAATAATTTAAATTATTAATTTTAAAATTAATTAAAATTACGTGAACTGAAATTTTCAAATTAAACATTCAAAACGATCTAATCGTAACGCAAACACCCTACGCGTTGCACGCCCATGGGCCGCACGTACACAACCATTGCTGGCCATGTGCGCGCAGCCCATGCGCTCGTCGCATAGCTGCTGCATCCCTATCGCAAGCCTCCGCACGCATTGGTGCTCGCTGCGCGCGCCAGCGCTCATCGCACGCGGGCTATCGCTCGCAGTGCGCGCGCGACATCGCTCGCTGGGCGCGCGACATCGCTCGCTGGGCGCGCGAGCCATCGCTCGCTGGGCGCGCGACATCGCTCGCTGGGCGGGCGACATCGCTCGCTGTGCGCGCGAGCAATGCTAGGCGCAGCGCTCGTGGCACGCGAGCTTGCGCTCGCTGCGCGCGAGGCTGCGCGCTCTTGTGCGAGGCAGCGCGCGTTGTGGCGCAGCTCGCTTGCTGCCCACACGCGACTGCCTTGGCTCGCCCTACGCCCATGCCCATTCGTCCATTGGTCGTGGCACACGACACAAGGCAGGGCTGCTGCTTTGTGCTCGTGCACTACGCCCTTGCTCATTGCATTCGTGCCGCACGGGCGACGAGCTCCCTTGCTCGTCGTCGCATGCCCGCATTATACAACACCCCTTAAGGGTAACACGAAGCGTCCATTGCTTCGTGCGTGCAAGTTATATGAACGAATCGCATAAAAATTTAAAATTTATATTTAAAATTAATGACAAATTAATAAATAATATTAATTTCATAATTTTAGGGCGAAAAATCGAAAATTTATTATCCAATTGGTTTCCGATTGTTATGGATTCAAGTCTAGGTCATAAAAATTTAAAATTTATCGTAAATTTACAATTTTTATGGTGGTTTTTAATCATAGGTTTCTAATTAAATTATAATTAATTATGAAAATCAAATTAATTCTAAATTATTCTAATTTTCAACAAATTAATCATAATTACAAATTAGATTGCATAATTAACAAGACTAGGCATTCAAACTTGTTAAACATATGCAGTAGGTCAATCAAAAATTCAAGATTTATCAACAAGAATCGCAAATATTTAATTTAACATCTTAAATTTACGAAATTTTGCATTCGAAAAACTAAAACCTTCGAAAAGTCATAGTTAGGCTTCGAATTTGAGAATTCTGGGTTCGGCAGAAAATTACAATTTTTGTCAAAATTTTAGAATGCTTTTTACATGCGGAATTGACACAAAAATCACTCAATTCGGATGAGTAACGAAGAAACTGCCGAAAAACTGCGTACGTATAATTAAATAAACGCAATTTGCAATTAATTAACAATTACGAAGAGTTTTTACTTTTCGGGATAAAGACAGTCACTCAAGAGTTTTTACTTTTCGGGATAAACAGTTTTCACAAAGAGAAAACTGAAGAACGTAATATTAGAATTAGGTTTAGGGTTTCTGGAAAACTGAATGAGTGTTGGGTTGTGTGCAAAAATATAATAACCTAATTTTAAATTAGTGTAACTGGCCAAGACAAAGCCCTGATCGGCCACACTTGCACACATGGCCTCATAGACCCGCGCACAGCTATACGCTGCAGGCCGAAGCCCACAACGCGCGCAACCGAGCAGCTGGGCCGTGGGCCTTGCGTGCTCGCTGCTGCGATGCTGTTGCTGTTGCGCGCTTGTGCCATGCCACGGGCTGGCCTGCTCGCCTTGCTCGTGATCTCGCTGGCTCGTTGGGCCTTGGGCGCTTGCGCGCTTAGCTTGACGGCCCGACAGCTCCGATGCTCCTCGTATTCGCGACTAGTACCTTACGGTTATTATTTATCGTATCGTGCACGACGAATCACCGTCGTACGATATGATTATTTGTTTCGCCCAGCTTACAAATATTTGCGATACGATATACGATTCCGATGCAAGGTCGTATCGTATAATACGTTTTCCAAAACTATTTCCCGAAAAGCTATTAAATGACTTTCCATTAGAAATATTGGTGTGACCTTGTAGGTTCAGTCAAGAGTAAGTTGTGAGCTTAATATCCATTAGAACTCACTGATCGGAAGCATTGCTCCAGCTAGCTGTTCCGATCACTTGATCTTACTGAATTAATTATTCGCAATTAATCTGAACCTTGGTATTAGACTTAATGCACCTTGGGTGAAGGACATATTTCCTTCAGTCTCCCACTTGTCATTCAGACAAGTGTGCATTCACATTCCTTTGTCGCTTAGTGTTACTTGCTGAACATAAGATAAGATCCAAGCCATCCTTATTAGGTCCAGAAGTGTTTCTCGGATTACAGAGCTCAACTGTTAAACTTTTACAGAAGGTTAAGCCTTAACCATTCTGAGCACGGCCTGTTAGGTTATGATACATATGACAATTCATAAATCATGCGGAAAAACCATAAACCCAGGAAAACATATTATTTACACATAATCATTTAGCATAGATTAGATGCATACTCTTTGTTGCGTGCCTTCCCTAGCTGCGCCCGAACCGAACAAGAACAAGTCTTTAGGACTCCAAGTGTCGTCCCTCCGTAGATAGTCCACAGCACGTCCGGATCCGCCTTAAGATTGACCAACTAGAATCGCCCTTAAGGTACTATTTTTTTCGGCACTTTATAGGCAAATGTGTGACTGAATTTTTCTCTCAAAAACTCACTTTGAATACTTTGAAACTTCTGTTATAAATTGTGAGCCCTAGCCTCATATTTATAGCGGTATGGAAAGGGAATCGAAATCCTATTCAGATACAAATTAATTAAACCTAGAATCCTACAAGAACTCTAATTTAATTAATTTATCAAATAGAATTAGGAATTTAATCATTAACCGAACTCTGCATGTTTTAGGAAACGTGCACGAACACAAACACTTGCACACACACGCACGGCAGCCACGATGGGCCTCATGCGTGTGCGCGAGCAGCAGCCCACTCAGCGCCCGCGCGCGCTGCGCGCTGCGCGCTGCGCGTGCTGTGCGCGCAGCCTGCTGGGCCTGGCCTTGCGCTGGGCCTGGCGTGGCTGTTTGTGCGGCGCGCTTGGCTTGCTGGGCGATGGCCTGGCTTCGTGCTGGGCCTCGTCCGGCAGGCCTCGTCCGATGCTTATTCGTACGATGCGCTTCCGATTAAATTTTCCGATTCCGGAATTCATTTCCGATACGAACAATATTTAATATTTCCGATTCCGGAATTAATTTCCGTTTCGAACAAATATTTAATATTTCCGTTTCCGGAATTATTTTCCGATTCCGGTAATATTTCCGATTCTGACAATATTTCCGTTTCCGGCAATATTTCCGATTCTGGCAATATTTCCATTTCCGATAATATTTTCCGACACGTACCATGTTTCCGTTTCCGGCAACATCTACGACTTGGATAATATTTATATTTCCGATACGATCCATATTTCCGTTTCCGGCAATATCATCGTTTCCGGAGTATTCATTCCTTGCCTGTGACGATCTTAGCTCCCACTGAAACCAAGATCCGTCGGTTCCGAATATTCATAGATGGAGTATTTAATGCTATTAAATACTTGATCCGTTTACGTACTATTTGTGTGACCCTACGGGTTCAGTCAAGAGTAAGCTGTGGATTAATATCATTAATTCCACTTGAACTGAAGCGGCCTCTAGCTAGGCATTCAGCTCACTTGATCTCACTGAATTATTAACTTGTTAATTAATACTGAACCGCATTTATTAGACTTAACATAGAATGCATACTTGGACCAAGGGCATTATTTCCTTCACGGCCATGCATTTTCGCAGTATCTAACTCTACGATAGGCCTTGTTACACAACAACACCATATCCTATTAAAGATAGGAGGACAATCCATTCTTGCAATCTATGAACACTCACTTTGATTCATAGTACGCCCAATAACTGCTTTTATAGCCTCCTTTTACGGTGCGACGTTTAGCTAGCATCAAAGCGAACTAATTCTCAAACGAGCAGACATAATCGCTCATGTTGCAAGGAATGGTTCTAATCACCATTAATGAGAACTGCTTATGACATGACTTTAATCTCTTAAAGTGTTCTCATGGTCAATCCGATACAAGATCCAATAAGTATCTATGCAAAAGATTCTGACATCCAGTCAATCTAGTTCAAGAAACAGAACTAAAAATCTACTTGCAATCTAATCTTCATTAGTCATTAGTCATCCACCTTTCAATGACCTGGATAGGGATCCTTTGTGACTTCAATATTCAAGTTCACTTATGGGTGTTTCTTTGTCGAAGAATCCATCTTGACATCCCATTTGAATGATTTGAATCACATGGAATTATCATTTAATACTAAACCAAAATTAAATGAATATGAAATAATAAATTTCATGAATATGAAATGGTTAAACCAATTGTTTTAAACACAGATCTAACAGATGTTCTAAAACAAAACTTAGAAAATAAAAGCCATTCTCCGACATGCTTGATTCCCATGGTTGCTACATGTGCGTTGTGCTTCACTTGTGGCAACTATTTAGTCAATGGATCCGCGACGTTGTCGTCAGTTTCAACCTTGCAAATCTCGATTTCTTTCCTTTCAACGATCTCTCGAAGTATATGAAATCGCCGCAGTACATGCTTGGACTTCTGGTGACTCCTAGGCTCCTTTGCCTGGGCAATGGCTCCGCTATTGTCGCAATACAAAGCCACTGGTCCTTTAATGGAGGGGACAACCCCAAGTTCTTCGATGAACTTTCGAATCCAAACAGCTTCCTTTGCTGCTTCTGAGGCAGCAATGTACTCGGCTTCAGTTGTAGAATCCGCAATAGTTCTTAGCTTAGCACTTTTTAAGCTGACTGCTCCGCCATTAAGGCAGAACAAAAACCCAGATTGTGATCTGAAATCATCTCTGTCGGTTTGTAAGCTTGCGTCCATATAGCCCTTAACAATCAACTCATCCGTACCACCATAAACCAGAAACTGATCCTTAATCCTTTTCAGGTACTTTAGGATATTCTTGGCAGCAGTCCAATGTACCTCACCTGGTTCTGACTGGTACCTGCTCGTTGCACTGAGTGCGAACAAAACATCCGACCTTGTACAAATCATAGCATACATGATGGATCCAATAGCCGAAGCGTATGGAATTCCACTCATCGTTCTACGCTCATCAGATGTTTTGGGACAACGAGTCTTGCTTAGATATGTGCCATGTGACATGGGTAGATGGGCTCTCTTGGCTTCCATGAACCTAGCTAGCACTTTGTCAATGTAAGTGCTCTGGCTTAGTCCAATCATCCTCTTCGATCTATCCATATAGATCTTGATGCCCAATATGTTTTTTTTCTCCTAAGTCCTTCATTGAGAAACACTTTCCAAGCCAAGTCTTCACAGACTCCAACATAGGAATGTTGTTTCCAATAAGTAGTATGTCATCTACATACAAGACTAGGAATGCAATTTTACTTCCACTGACCTTCTTGTATACACAAGATTCGTCCTGATTCTTGATGAAGCCAACCTTATTGAATGCTTCATCAAATCGTTTATTCCAACTCCTTGATGCCTGCTTTAGTCCGTAAATGGATTTCTTAAGCTTGCATACCTTTCCTTGATTCTTTTGATCGACAAAACCCTCCGGCTGCGTCATAAATACAGTCTCTTCAAGAACACCGTTCAAGAAGGCCGTTTTGACATCCATTTGCCATATTTCATAGTCATGAAACGCGACAATCGTAAGGATTATCCGAATAGACTTAAGCATCGCGACTGGAGAAAAGGTTTCATCGTAGTCAACGTCGTGAGCTTGCCTGTAACCTTTTGCTACCAATCTAGCTTTGTATATGTATACAATTCCATCTTTGTCTTTCTTCAATTTGAAGGCCCATTTGCATCCGATAGGTGTGAACCCATCCGACAAATCTACCAAATCCCAGACTTGATTTTCAGACATGGAGTCTATTTCAGATTTCATGGCCTCTAACCATTTAGTGGACCTTGGGCTCATCATAGCTTGCTTGTAAGTCTCAGGTTCGTCACTATCTAATATGAGAACGTCTAAGTTTTCAGTCAAGAGGACGCCTGTCCATATGTCCGACTGAACCTTAGTTCTATTTGACTTACGAGGGGCAACAACGTTTTAAGGAACTACTCCCACTGGCTCTTCTAAAGACCTTGGAGGTTCTTCGTCCTGAACTGATTCCAAAGAATTCTTGGTTCGTTGTTCTTCTCGAATCTCTTCGAGGTATATTATTCTCCCACTTGTCAATTTGGAAATATGATTTTTTTCGAAAAAGACACCATCACGAGCAACGAATACCTTGTTGTCTGACTTGTTGTAGAAATAATACCCCTTTGTTTCTTTTGGATACCCAACGAAGAAACATTTGTCAGATTTTGGTTCGAGCTTGTCCGAAATTAATCGCTTGACATATAATTCGCAACCCCAAATCTTTAGAAAAGACAACTTTGGAAGTTTCCCAGTCCATAATTCGTATGGAGTCTTTTCAACAGCTTTTGACGGAGCACGATTCAGTGTGAGTTCTGCTGTTTGCAACGCATGTCCCAAAAATTGTAAAGAAAGTTCGTCTTGACCCGTCATTGACCTGACCATATCGAGTAAGGTCCTATTTCTCCGTTCCGACACTCCAGTCCATTGAGGTGTCCCCGGAGCAGTCAATTCAGAAAGAATACCGCATTCTTTTAGATGGTCATCAAACTCGTGGCTAGATATTCACCTCCTCGATCCGATATTAGAGCTTTGATTCTCTTGCCATGTTGATTCTCTACTTCATTTTGAAATTCTCGGAATTTCTCAAACGATTTAGACTTGTGTTTCATTAAGTAAATATAGCCATATCTACTGAAATCGTCCGTAAACGTTATGAAATAGCTGAAATCACCTCTAGCTTTCGTACTCATAGGCCCACATACGTCTATATGTATTAGCCCTAGTAGTTCGCTTTCTCTTTCTCCCACTTTTGAGAAGGGTTGCTTTGTCATTTTGCCAAGTAAACAAGATTCGCATTGATCAATCTTCTCTAAGTCGAATGATTCTAGAATTCCTTTCTGTTGAAGTAATTCCATGCGCTTTGTGTTTATATGGCCTAATCGACAATGCCACAGATATGTGAGATCTGATTCACTAGTTTTAGCCTTTTTAGTATTTATGTTATAAATGTGTTTGCTTGTATCTAGCACATATAGACCATTTTCTTGTTGTGCAGAACCATAAAACATTCCATTCAAAGCAACAGAACAACTATTGTCTTTAAATTGAAAACTAAAACCTTTAGAATCCAAACTTGAAACGGAAGTGATGTTTCTGGTGATACTAGGAACATAGTAACAGTTTTCTAGTTCCAAAACAAAACTACAAGGCAAAGAAATAAAATATGATCCTACGGCTAATGCAGCAATCCGTGCTCCATTTCCCACGCGTAGATCCATCTCGCCTTTATCAAGCCTTCTACTTCTCCTTAGTCCCTGCGAATTGGAACATAAGTGTGAGCCACAACCAGTATCTAATACCCAAGAAGTAGAATTAGCAAGATTATAATGTATAACATACATACCTGAAGTAGAAGCAATGTTCCCGTTCTTCTCATCTACCTTCCTCTTCAAGCAATCCCTCTTCCAATGCCCCTTCTTCTTGCAGTAGAAGCATTCAGAGTCGGCAGGAGAACGAGTCACCCTCTTCTGTTTACCAGAACTGGTGCCGTTGGACTTAGGTGAGGGTGTAGCCTTTCCCTTACCCTTCTTGCCATTTCCTTTGCCAGATTTCTTGAAATTCTTGCCCTTACGCACCATAAGCACATCGTGCTTATTCTCTTGCTTGAGCGTCTTTTCAGCGGTCTTCAGCATACCTTGAAGCTCACTAAGAGTTTTCTCCATACTATTCATGTTTTAATTCAACTTGAACTGATCATATCCACTATGAAGCGAATGGAGAATGATGTAAATAGCCATCTCATTTGAGACGTCAGAATCTAGAGCTCTCATGTTCTCAAAGAGTCCAATCATTTTAAGAATATGTGGGCTCACTCGTTCTCCTTTTTTGAGCTTAGTCTCAAGGATCAACCTCTGAGTCTCGAATCTTTCGATTCTGGCTTGGTCTCGAAACATGTTCTTTAACTCCGAGATGATTTGGAAAGCATCCGAGTTAATGAACATCTTCTGAAGTTCAGGATTCATGGATGCAAGCTGTAACACCCTAATAATTCCTTGCTTTTATAAAATCATTTTCCAACTTAAAATAAAGGAATTACTAAAGCATTACAGCCACCGTGATAACGGCTAAGGCTATTACCAGAATTACGCAGCGGAATTAAATGTCAACTAACTTTTAAAAACATAATAAATTTAATGTTGAGGCCTACTACAATTTGGAACCATAATGGCCCAAAACCCAAAGTATAAGTAATTCAAACATTTCAAACATAATTAAAATAAAGTTAAACAAAATAGTTTCGAGGAACGAAAACATGCAACTCTCTCAATCATCCCAAGCCACATGATTTCGATCGTACTTGATCTACCAACCTGCTATATTAATCTACTCCCCAACAATGCAAGTGCAAATGATGGATCATCATAGGGTCATTAAGGCAAAGGCCATGACCGGAAACACACAAAGTACGTAGTCAGCAAAAGCTGAGTACTTACAAGCATAGAGTAATGAAACTAAGCATGCATCACTCACTAAATACTAATCAACATGCAAAAGCCATATAATAACAATTCAAACAATCATGAGATACAAGACTCGACTCTTGACTCACAATTTAATTAGAATAAGCTTCGAACGGGCCAAAAGAATAATCCACAAAGGGAAAAAGGTGATGGGAGCCAACCAAACACCAAATATAATAATAATAAAATCGGGCCATACCGAGTGTCGGGCCATACCGACGGAATTCCTGCGCATAATATAAATGAAACAACGTCTTGTATCATTAGTAGGAGTACGAGCTTTCCGGCAAGACTCCCCCCATTGTTCATACTCAAGGTATATACGTTCCAAGAGTTTTGAAGCTTGTTCCGGTTGCACTTTACGTTTATTAATATTTTAATAAGGCGAACTCAAGACTCGACAACATGCATACATATAATTAATAAACGACAACCAAAACAATCTTATTTTAATGCTTTAAGACTTGTGATCAACCAAGCAAGACACTTGTGATATTACTACCATGTTCCTCCTCACCAAGTGAGACTCCACATCATGCATATTAACATGAGGGTTGTGCCCTTGCACGACAAATCCTAATTCATTTTATACATAATATTCCCAACTGAACCCTACATGTGCGGTGGCTTACGTGAGCTAACCCTTCACATGTGGTAAAATAAATAGTACAACGAGGTACAAATAAATGGCTCAAAGTATGCTAGACATCCCGTAGAATAGCATACAATTAATTAATCCATCCCTTGCATGTGAATTGAACCATACGTGCATAAATATTGAACAACATGATTGACAATGAAATCCATACTCATAATAATCTCAACATGCTTGTTCAACAATTAGTTCAATAAATCCAACATCACAAAACACATGCTCGTTCACCAAAATAAACATGATTTCACATAATGTAATTCACATCATCAACAATCATGTAATGTCATTGACAAAAAGGTGTGGTCGCCCTAGACTTGTACGTACCTTGAATACCTAAGCGTAGGGGCCACTTTGCAATAACGAGCACTCAACTAGAAATCACCTCCTATCATCAAAATAATAAAACTTAAATTATTTCCATGTTCATTAAATTTCCAGCAACTTTATAAAATTTAAAACTCCCTTTAGGCTTTAGAATTCAATCGCTTTTCAATAATAAAGTCGTCTCAATTTGCAAAATCAATCCTTAGTACAAAAACCTACTTTTTCCGCCTTTAAAATCAATAAAAATCAACACTTTAAACCTTTATTCAAATCTGAAAATATAATTGATTATCATAGTTAAAATCATCACCTAATTATGCTAATCAATTGACTCATTAGGTCTAGGTTAAAACCCTAACTTGAAAATCCCAATAACACTAGTTTAATATCATAAAAATCCATGCTTTATTAAATAAACAAATCTGAAAATTCATCCTTTAATAATTAAAACAAACCTAATGAATCACAACACACAAATCCCCAAACCACGGTATTCATAACCGGTTCCCAGCATTTTAATTTCTCCAAACAATATTAATATAATAATTTAAAATACGGAATTTAAATAGAATAGGTAAGGAAGAAGAGAATTATACCAATCCGGCCTATAGCACGGAACAATCACGAATTAGGGTGATTGGGCGAAAAATTGAACAAGAACCAAAACGAACAACACACACACACACACACACCAACCGTGTGTGGGTGTGCGCGCAGCGACGAGGGACGAGGCATAGGCGCGCGCTGCGCAAGGGAGAGGCAGCAGGGGCGCGCTGATGTTTGCGAGGAGGGAGCAAGGGGCGCGCTGCGTACGCGAGGGAGAGAGAGAGCAGGGGCACGCTGGTGCGCGAGCAAGAGAGGGCAAGGGGCGCGCTGGTGCGCGAGCAAGAGAGAGCAAAGGGGCGCGCTGGGCGCGAGGAGAGGGAGAGGGGCGTGCGAGTGTGCGGGGCGTGAGGCCGAGGCACGAGAGCACGAGCAATGTGCGGGGCGTGAGGCCAAGCGCACGAAGGGCACGAGCAGTGTGCGGGGCGTGAGGCCGAGCGCACGAAGGGCACGAGCACGGGTGTGCGTGCGTGTGGAGGAGAGGAGAGAGGGAGAGGAGTGAGGTGCAAGAAATCAAAAAGGGGCTTTATGAAATTTTAGGGGTTTATTTAATGATGGGGAGTCCTATTTATAGGCTTTCTAATCCCTTGATGGGCTAGGCTTAGGATATTTAAGTTGGGCTTAGGAATTAAATGAATTGGGCTAGCTTAGGACTTGAATTAAATACTTTTGATTGGGCTCGTTTAATAAAATGAATTGGACTTTTTATTTAAAACCCGAAGCTTTTAAAAATCATTTGCAACTCATTTAATTTCCCGACTCAAGAATTAAATTCGTTTCGTAATTAATTAAAATAATAAATATTCTAATTAATTAAAATACATTAAATACATTTAAATATTATTTAAATGCTAATAAATCGTAAAATGCTTTATAAATATAATAAAATATATTTATAAATATTATAAAAATACGAGGTATTACAGTCTACCCTCCTTAAAAGAAGTTTCGTCCCGAAACTTAGGTTCGGAAATCCAAAAAATTCAACTCAACTTGAGACTTTCTGAGACTTTTCAATGCGTTCATTTACAAAAGTTTTAAGTTGCTGTACTCTTTACATGATTAAACAGGACAATAATAAGTGCAAATTCAATAGAAAGCACTAAACTAAGTATAAAATAGGGGAAAACAAGGTAAAAAGCGCGAAATTCTACCGCACTCTACCCCCCTTAAAAGACACGAGTTACGACCCCGTAACTCAACTAACCTCGGGAAAAAGCTCGGGATATTTCTTTCTCATTTCGTCCTCCGCTTCCCAAGTGGCTTCCTCAGATTCTTGATTAGACCACAACACTTTGACAATTATCACATCTTTAGTAAGCGTACTACGCACTTTGCTATCAAAGATTTTGACAGGTCTTTCCTCAAAGGTTAGACTTTGGTCTAATTCTATGGTCTCCGGTTGCAACACATGCGATTTATCCGGGATATATTTCCTTAACTGAGATATGTGGAACACATTATGCACTCTATGCAAGTCCATAGGCAAAGCTAGTCTATAAGCTACCTTTCCGATTCTTTCTAAGATCTCATATGGGCCTATGTACTTAGGGCTTAACTTCCCTTTCTTCCCAAATCTCATGACACCTTTCATTGGTGACACTTTGAGCAACACTTTATCACCTATGTTGAAATCTTCATCCCTACGTTTCAAGTCTGCATAACTATTTTGGCGATCCTGCGCCGCTTGAATCTTTGATTGGATGGTTCGGATTTGGTTCATGGTGTCCTCTATCATTTAAGGTCCCAACACTACGGTTTCACTAATATCGTTCCAACAAAGTGGACTTCTACACTTTCGTCCATACAAAGCCTCAAATGGTGCCATTCCAATGCTAGCATGATAGCTATTGTTATAGGAAAACTCAATCAAATCTAGGCTATCTTCCCAACTTCCTTGGAAATCAATAACGCATGCCCGAAGCATGTCCTCCAGGGTTTGGATAGTCCTTTCAGTTTGGCCATCCGTGGCTGGGAGGAAGGGTGTACTCATTTTCAATGTCGTACCAAAGCTCTTCTGCACACTTTTCCAGAAGTTCGAAAGAAACCTTGAATCTCTATCTGATACGATATCCTTAGGAACTCCATGTAACCTCACAACATTCTTAATGTAGGCTTTAGCAAGTTTTTCCATTTTCCAGGTTTCCTTCATTGGTATAAACACTGCTGACTTGGTCAACCTATCTACCACGACCCAAATTGTATCATTCCCAGTCTTTGACTTAGGTAAACAAGTGACAAAGTCCATAGAAATACAGTCCCATTTCCAGCTTGGAATCTCTAAAGGTTGGACCTTCCCTTGAGGTCTCCTATGCTCAATTTTGACCTTCTGACAAGTCAAACATCTAGCCACAAATTCAGCCACTTCGTTATTCATCCTTGGCCACCAATAGACCTTTTTCAAGTCCTTATACAACTTGTCACCCCCTGGGTGCACAGAATATGGCGTATTATGCCCTTCTCTCATCAATCTCTCTTTCAGTTCTCCACACCTTTGAGGCACGCACCACCTGCCTTTGTACCTCAAGCTTCCATCATCATGGATTCGGAAATCTACCTCCTTACCTTGCGAAATCTTTTCCTTGATTCGCTCCAACTTCATATCACCAGCTTGATTCTCTCTAATCTTATCAAATGTTGACGGTTGGATGGTTAAGGCATTCATTATTCCCACAAGGCTTTCACCACCTACTATTTCAAGGTTCAAACGCTGCATGTCCTTACACAGCTCGTTAGCAACTACTAACGCATTGACACTATGACTAGATTTCCTACTCAAGGCATCCGCAACTACATTGTCTTTTCCCTCATGGTACTGGATATCCAAATCATAGTCCTTAATTAACTCCAACCACCTTCGTTGGCGCATATTCAAATCCTTCTGAGTGAAGATGTACTTCAAACTCTTGTGGTCCGTAAATATCCTACACTTCACACCATACAGGTAGTGTCTCCATATCTTCAAAGCAAATACTATAGCCGCTAGCTCTAAATCATGGGTAGGGTAATTGGATTCATACGGCTTCAATTGCCTTAATGCATACGCAATAACTTTCCCGTTTTGCATCAATACACACCCCAAACCATTCTTAGAGGCATCACTATACACATCGTATGCACCACTCTCATCTGGTAAGGTTAACACTGGCGCGGTTGTCAATCGCGTCTTTAAGGCTTGGAATGCTTCCTCACACTGGTCACTCCATTCAAACTTGGTTTCCTTCTTCATCAAGGTAGTCATGGGCTTGGCTATCCTAGAGAAGTCTTGAACAAATCGTCTATAGTAGCCAGCTAATCCCAGAAAACTACGAATGTCAGTCACACTCTTGGGTGTAGGCCATTCACTAACAACTTTAATCTTAGCAGGGTCAACTGCCACTCCTTCTTTAGATATAAAGTGTCCTAAAAATGCAACTCTTTCCAACCAAAACTCACACTTTGAGAATTTGGCATATAACTGGTTATCTCTCAAGGTACTCAACCTTGATCTCAAGTGTTCCGCATGATCTTCTTCACTCTTCGAATACACTAGGATGTCATCTATGAAAACCACTACGAACTTGTCCAAATAGGCATGGAATACACGGTTCATTAAGTCCATAAATATTGCAGGGGCATTGGTTAACCCAAAAGGCATAACAGTGAACTCATAATGTCCGTATCTAGTCCTGAATGCGATCTTTGGTATGTCATGGTCAGTGATTCTCAATTGATGATAACCCGAACGCAAATCGATATTTGAAAAGATTCCTGCTCCTTTTAGTTGGTCAAATAGGTCTTCTATCCTAGGTAATGGATATTTGTTCTTGTTTGTGACCTTATTGAGCTCCCTGTAGTCTATACAGAGCCTCATACTTCCATCCTTTTTCTTCACAAACAACACTGGTGCTCCCCAAGGCGATGCACTTGGCCTAATATAGCCTTTCTCCAATAGATCCTCTAGTTGGCCTTTTAACTCATTCATTTCTGCTGGAGCCATTCTATAAGGTGCTTTTGAAATAGGGGCGGTTCCAGGCACTAAATCTATGGTAAAGTCAATAGGTCGATTGGGAGGCATCCCCGGGATCTCTTCTGGAAATACATCAAGGAATTCATTGACTACTGCAATATCCTCAGGCTGATCCTTGATCACATGCTCTAAGTTCCTTACATTACATAAGAAACATGGGTTCCCTTTACTGACTAGCTTCACGAGTTCCATTGCCGTGATGATTCCTATGTTCTTAGGCTTACCAAAACGACGATATGACACTACTTTGCCTAGGCTAGACCTCAAGTGAACCTTCTGCTTCTCACAATCTATTTTGGCTTTGAACTTGGCCAACCAATCCATTCCTAGAATTACATCTAGCTCTCCTAACTCGAATTCGATTAGGTTAGATAAGAATACGGTCTTGGCTATGGTCATAGGCACATCTCTATGGATTTTGGTACACCTCACTATACTACCAGTAGGTATGACTATAGGTACTTCAATCGATTCAGGCTCTTTCAACCCTAATTTCCCCAAAGCATCTACTGATATAAAAGAATAAGTCGCACCAGAATCAAATAGAACTTTAACTGAAACGGAATTAATAGAAAAAGTACCCGCTATGACGTCAGAGGAAGTCTCCGCTTCTTGCCTAGATATCACATTCAACTTTCCTTGGGCAACTCCTTTGTTATAGCCACCTCCATTGGTGTTCCCATTGTTGTTTCGATTCCCATTCTGCTGATGGTTCCCTCCAGGCTTTCCATGGTTCTGGTGATTGCCATTGCTATTGCCATTGTTACCACCTTGGTAGTTCCTTTGATTTCCACCTCCATTTCCCCCATTCCGGTTCTGATTATTCCGGTTATTGCCTTGGTGGTTACCTTGGTTAGGCTTTCCATTCTTAGAATAGCACTCATACTCCCTATGGCCTAACTTCTGACAGAATCTACAAGTCACCAAGTTCCCATCACAATCCTTTCCAGGGTGATTCATGTTACAGCGCCTACATTCGTAGGTCCGTACTCCATTCCTTCCAGACTGATTTCCAACACCTTGGTTGTTGCGATTACCACCATTGTTAGCCCTAAACTGGAAATTCCCATTTCCTTTGTGCTTCTTAAAATTCCCCTGATTCTGATGGTTATTTCCTTGATTCGAGCTTCCACCATCCTTTCTCTTTTCAGCACTACCATTCTTCCTTTGCTGTAGCCCATATAGGTGAGAAGCTTTTCCGTACAGGGTGTCTAATCAGGTAAAGGTCTCTCCAGACAACAACAGCTGTAAGTCCATGGTCAAACCATTCTCAAATCTTTGAGCCCTGAGCTCTTCCGTTGCCACCACTTCAGGTGCAAACCTAGACAGCTCTATAAACTTAGAATAGTATTCTGTCACAGACAGACCTCCCATTTTGAGTTCAATGAAATCTTGCGCCCTTTGCTTCTTCAGGTAGGGTGGGTAAAACTTGTTCCTTAGTGCAGTTTTGAATGCTTCCCATCCAAAGTTAGGTGTGGCTCTAAGGGTATTTTCACATCGTTGCCACCACAAATCAGCTTCACCTCTCAGGTAGTACACAACACTATTCACCCTAAGGTTTTCGGGGCAATTCACAGCTACAATGAGTTTATCAAACTCTCTCAACCAGTTCTCCAACACACTTGGTTCAATCTCTCCGCTATAGAGTGGAGGCTTGCTTTGAGCTATTTTCTTAAACATTTCCCCAGCCGGGTCATGCATTGGGTTTGCTCTGGTTTGAACTAGGTCACGAACTACCTCAGCTAGTTGTCTAACCACTTCAAAAATCTCTTGGCTAGCCATATCCCTTCTCCTGAATAAATAAAAGGCTAGCTTTAATATTGGTTGGACACGACATTACTAAGGTACTGGTTCTACAACGAACCTACTCACAACAAGAACACAAACTTAGGCGCCACCTAAGGGAAGAGTTGGCGCCACTTTCGGGCCTTCTCACCCCACTATTCGATGCAAGTAAATTTAGATGGTTGCTACTAAACCACCTTGCACATAAGAATTTCATTGAAGAAATAACAAATAATCCCTTTGCGATACCCACACGACTTAGAATTGAGAATTAAACTTAAAGGATAACGAAAAGGAAATTCTATTCTTTTATTAAAACTCCAATGAATAAGTCTTACATCCACTAATGCCATAACATTTATTCTCCAACTATAATAGACTAAAACCATAAATAGTAGCTTTGCCACTTTATTACTTCAACGAAAAGAAAGAAACAAAAGGAATAAAGCTAAGGATTACATTTCTCTAGAGACTAACGTCATCATGACGATCATTTCTTTCCTTGTATTGCTCTGGAGTAAAGTCTTGATCATTAGGATCATCCAATTCTTCTTCCGGATCTGAGTCTTCATCCATAGCCTCATTATTTTGCTGTGGCTCACTATCAACCACATTATTCTCTTCAAGCTCATCTTCAGATCCACTGGATATCTCAATGGTTGGTTCAGGAACTATAGGGTTAGGATTCTCAATCTCTACCACATCATCATCACTATCCTCCTCAACATCACTAGCTTGCTCATCATGGATCATATCATCCTCACCATCACTTTCTATTCCTCCATAGCCCATACCAAAACCCGCAGAATACTTTCCATCCTCATAGCTAATTTCCGCAACCTCTAGTATAGTAGCAAGAACCTCAGAATCATACTTCCACCTACCATCACTAGTCCCATATTTGTACCTATTAGGGGTACCATCACTATAATGCATGTCACTGAACCTATTCTTGAGGTCTATGTAAGGGTTCTTATGGGGTAAACAATGTATAATCATACTAGCCATCATATCTTTGTGCCTAAGGTGGGGCATATTCTTGGTCGAAGCCAAATAGTCACAAGCAAACACGATCTTCTGAACATACGTGCGAGGAGTCTCATTATCCATCTTCTCTATGTATCCTAAACTGGTGAACTTAGAAGGTAGCATCCTTAATTCCTGAAAATTCACAACTCAAAAGTCTTACTAACGTGTTTCCATAGAAATTCCAACCCCAAAAGGATACAATAAATAGTTCGTGGAGCCATACAATTTCAATGCACAAATATATGCTCAACATGAAATATGATGCAATTAATCACATAAAGCAAGATAAAACATGGTTAAAACATATACATGGCACTTAATAATCACATTGTCACATAATATGCATTCTTAGACTAATATGCCCTTCTTAGTCTACCCATTTCTCACTTGAAAATAATATTAATTTTCGAAATTAATTAAGAAATAACTCCTATTTTAGTTGAAATTATTTAAATTAAAATCGAAAATTAATAAAATTTATTGATTAATTAAATAAATAAATGAATAATTTTCGGAAAAAAAAATATTAAAAGAAATCCGAAAAATTTTAAATGTAAATTCGAAAGAAAAAAATATTCGAATAAAATAAATAGAATAGTAAATAATTAAAATAATTCGGATAATTAAATAAATTAATTTCCGAAATTAAGAAATAAATTCGAATTTAATTCGAAATTTTCGAATAAATAAGAAAAATAGATTCGAAAAGATTAATTAAATTAAATAATAATCCAAACTTTTCAACTTATTTCAAACGACCCAAAATAATTGGTATTTGACCTTTAAAATATTAAGTACTCAAAATAATACGTTTTGACTTTCCGAAAAGTAATTTTCGAAAATCCTAAAGTTCCGCAATCGTAGTTTAAGGATTTACCACTTTGCACTATTAATTAATGCAAAGCAGCTCTCAAACTAGAGCTCTGCAAATACCACTTTGTAACACCCTAATAATTCCTTGCTTTTATAAAACCATTTTCCAACTTAAAATAAAGGAATTACTAAAGCATTACCGCCACCGTGATAACGGCTAAGGCTATTATCAGAATTACGCAGCGGAATTAAATGTCAACTAACTTTTAAAAACATAATAAATTTAATGTTGAGGCCTCCTACAATTTGGAACCATAATGGCCCAAAACCCAAAGTATAAGTAATTCAAACATTTCAAACATAATTAAAATAAAGTTAAACAAAATAGTTTCGAGGAACGAAAACATGCAACTCTCTCAATCATCCCAAGCCACATGATTTCGATCGTACTTGATCTACCAACCTGCTATATTAATCTACTCTCCAACAATGCAAGTGCAAATGATGGATCATCATAGGGTCATTAAGGCAAAGGCCATGACCGGAAACACACAAAGCACGTAGTCAGCAAAAGCTGAGTACTTACAAGCATAGAGTAATGAAACTAAGCATGCATCACTCACTAAATACTAATCAACATGCAAAAGCCATATAATAACAATTCAAACAATCATGAGATACAAGACTCGACTCTTGACTCGACTCTTGACTCACAATTTAATTAGAATAAGCTTCGAACGGGCCAAAAGAATAATCCACAAAGGGAAAAAGGTGATGGGAGCCAACCAAACACCAAATATAATAATAATAAAATCGGGCCATACCGAGTGTCGGGCCATACCGACGGAATTCCTGTGCATAATATAAATGAAACAACGTCTTGTATCATTAGTAGGAGTACGAGCTTTCCGGCAAGACTCCCCCCATTGTTCATACTCAAGGTATATACGTTCCAAGAGTTTTGAAGCTTGTTCCGGTTGCACATTACGTTTATTAATATTTTAATAAGGCGAACTCAAGACTCGACAACATGCATACATATAATTAATAAACGACAACCAAAACAATCTTATTTTAATGCTTTATGACTTGTGATCAACCAAGCAAGACACTTGTGATATTACTACCATGTTCCTCCTCACCAAGTGAGACTCCACATCATGCATATTAACATGAGGGTTGTGCCCTTGCACGACAAATCCTAATTCATTTCATACATAATATTCCCAACTGAACCCTACATGTGCGGTGGCTTACGTGAGCTAACCCTTCACATGTGGTAAAATAAATAGTACAACGAGGTACAAATAAATGGCTCAAAGTATGCTAGACATCCCGTACAATAGCATACAATTAATTAATCCATCCCTTGCATGTGAATTGAACCATACGTGCATAAATATTGAACAACATGATTGACAATGAAATCCATACTCATAATAATCTCAACATGCTTGTTCAACAATTAATTCAATAAATCCAATATCACAAAACACATGCTCGTTCACCAAAATAAACATGATTTCACATAATGTAATTCACATCATCAACAATCATGTAATGTCATTGACAAAAAGGTGTGGTCGCCCTAGACTTGTACGTACCTTGAATACCTAAGCGTAGGGGCCACTTTGCAATAACGAGCACTCAACTAGAAATCACCTCCTATCATCAAAATAATGAAACTTAAATTATTTCCATGTTCATTAAATTTCCAGCAACTTTATTAAATTTAAAACTCCCTTTAGGCTTTAGAATTCAATCGTTTTTCAATAATAAAGTCGTCTCAATTTGCAAAATCAATCCTTAGTACAAAAACCTACTTTTTCCGCCTTTAAAATCAATAAAAATCAACACTTTAAACCTTTATTCAAATCTGAAAATATAATTGATTATCATAGTTAAAATCATCACCTAATTATGCTAATCAATTGACTCATTAGGTCTAGGTTAAAACCCTAACTTGAAAATCCCAATAACACTAGTTTAATATCATAAAAATCCATGCTTTATTAAATAAACAAATATGAAAATTCATCCTTTAATAATTAAAACAAACCTAATGAATCACAACACACAAATCCTCAAACCACGGTATTCATAACCAGTTCCCAGCATTTTAATTTCTCAAAACAATATTAATATAATAATTTAAAATACGGAATTTAAATAGAATAGGTAAGGAAGAAGAGAATTATACCAATCCGGCCTATAGCACGGAACAATCACGAATTAGGGTGATTGGGCAAAAAATTGAACAAGAACGAACACGAACAACACACACACACACACGCACCAACCGTGTATGGGTGTGCGCGCAGCGACGAGGGACGAGGCACAGGCGCGCGCTGCGCGAGGGAGAGGCAGCAGGGGCGCGCTGATGTGCGCGAGGAGGGAGCAAGGGGTGCGCTGCGTACGCGAGGGAGAGAGAGAGCAGGGGCGCGCGAGCAAGAGAGGGCAAGGGGCGTGAGGCCGAGCGCACGAAGGGCACGAGCACGGGTGTACGTGCGTGCGGACGAGAGGAGAGAGGGAGAGGAGTGAGGTGCAAGAAATCAAAAAGGGGCTTTATGAAATTTTAGGGGTTTATTTAATGATGGGGAGTCCTATTTATAGGCTCCCTAATCCCTTGATGGGCTAGGCTTAGGATATTTAAATTGGGCTTAGGAATTAAATGAATTGGGCTAGCTTAGGACTTTAATTAAATACTTTTGATTGGGCTCGTTTAATAAAACGAATTGGACTTTTTATTTAAAACCCGAAGCTTTTAAAAATCATTTGCAACTCATTTAATTTCCTGACTCAAGAATTAAATTCGTTTCGTAATTAATTAAAATAATAAATATTCTAATTAATTAAAATACATTAAATACATTTAAATATTATTTAAATGCTAATAAATCGTAAAATTCTTTATAAATATAATAAAATATATTTATAAATATTATAAAAATACGAGGTATTTCACAAGCATCACACATATATTTGACATCCCTGTTGGCCTAGATCCAACGGTTAAGGGAAGTTTGAGTTAACTCCGGCCCGGCGGCCTCTGGTAACTCTTCCTCTAGGACATATTCTTTTTCATCATGCATTAGAACTATTTGCAAGTTCCTTTGCCAGTCGAGGAAATTGTTGCCACTCAACTTCTCTTTGTCGAGAATTGAACGCAGGTTGAAAGTGTTGTTATTGTTTGCGGCCATTTGATTACTACATTTCAAAAGAATTCTCAATAAATAACCATTCATAACTAAATAACTTTAAAATAAATGCTAGCATGCAATATTAAAGCTATTAAACATTTCATTCATGCAAAAGGAAAAACATGGTCCAAAAATGATTGAAACGATTCCAAGACCCTAAAAGTCCTAAATCCTTAACCAGTTTTGGCATGTCTTAAGTAGTTTAAGATTCTAGGTAAGCAAAACCTATTGTTAGTAATCTCCAAATTACTCTTGGTTAATAAATTAATACCATAATTTATCCCATTGCCACAACATAATGCCATTGTTGTTTGAGTTGAAACCACAATCAACGTGCTCCTTTAGGACGCCTTACCATCTAAGTCAACTAATATAGCACATCGCTTTGGCGTAAACCTACTACGTTAGATCCTTAGATTTTTGTAAGTGCTTGATTTGGAATGCAATTTTCAAACTCAATATTACTTTGGACCTAGTTGTTTCTATGTTGGTTCGATTATTTAGTGAACTTAATCTAATCGAGTCATACAAACAACCTATTCATGCATAATATACATTCATTCAAGCATAATATATATGCATAAATAAATTGGTGAACTAGTATGGCCCAAAACTCTTGTCTTGAAGCATCCAATCTTCTTCACCATCTTGTTAGCTTGGCATCGTCTTGAATCTTCATTCAATGCTAACTTAAAGTTCTAAACTTAGAAATACTTGAAAATAATAAAATTACATCAAAATTTCCATGGTACGCAGACCATATTTAAAACTTTACATTCAAAGATAGAACGGTTCGCATACCGTATTTAACTATCCTAAAATGGCCATACTAGTCACTTGGTGTACCTGCATTACATAACATATACATTCTATGCATTCACCCATTCGTATGCTAAAACGAATGGCCCATGTTAATTATGCAAGTATTTACGTGAATTAATTAAAATCCACGTTCACATAAACGCGTCCTAAAAGATTAATCAATTTCCAAATTATAAATCCTTAGACTTTATTCTAAATAAAATTCAATTTAATTAAAATAATGCGACCTACGAAAATAATTAAAATAATTATTTCATTTTTAATTTCATTTAGCGGCTCCCACTCAAACCAATAATTATTCCGGATAATTAATTATTTAATATTAAATTAAACTCGCGGCCCGACCCAAGTAAATAAAATAATTATTAATTATCCCGTTAGCTGTAATACCTCGTATTTTTATAATAAATATAAATATATTTTATTATATTTATAAAGCATTTTATGATTTTTAGAATTTATTTCGCATTTAAATAGTATTTAAATGTATTTTATTTAATTAGAATATTTATTATTTTAATTAATTATGAAACGAATTTAATTTTCGAGTCGGGAAATTTATTGGAGTCGCAAGTAATTTTAAAGGTTTGGGTTTTTAAATAAAAGTCCAACTCGTTTTATTAAACGAGCCCAATAAAAAGAATTGAATTCTAAACACTAAAGCTAGCCCAATCATTTACTTGCTAAGCCCAATATCAAATTCCTAAGCCTAGCCCATTAGGGATTTGGGAGCCTATAAATAGGACTCCCCTCATTAAATGGTCCCCCTTATTTTTCATTAAACCCTTCCTCCTTTACTTGCCCAACACTCCTCTCTCCTTCTCTCCCTTGTGCCCGGCTCCCCTCACCCGCACATGACCGAGCAGCGCTGCTCGTCGTGCCTTGCTCGTCGCTGTTGCTTGTGTCGTGCCTCCGTGCACCACACTCCCCGCCCACACCCTTGTCCCTCCTCTCGCCTTCGCGCAGCGCAGCACACCTGTGCTGTTGCGCGCTGCTGTTGTGTTATTGTGCGCTGCTGTGCCGCTGCTGTCGCCCAGCCACGCACGCACACCCCTCGTCCCTCTCTTGCTCTCCCAGGTGCACACTCGTCCCGCTTTCGTACCGCGCCCAGCGCGCACTGCTGCTGCCTTCACCCTTCGTCCGCGCGCGCACACACGCATCGTGTGTGTGTGTGTATGTGTTGTTTTTGTTCGTTCGTTCAATTTTTCGCCCAATCACATTCAATTCGTGATTGTTCCGTGCTATAGGCCGGATTGGTATAATTCTCTTCTTCCTTACCTATTCTATTTCAATTCCGTATTTCAAATTATATTATTATTATTATTGTTTTGAGTAATTAAAATGCTGGGAAACGGTTGTGAACACATTATTGTGATGTTTTACATGTTTTGATTCTTGAGGCGTATTTTAATTATTAAAGTATGAAATTTCAAATTCACTTATTTAATAAAGACTTGATTTTTATGGTGTTAAATTGATTTTATTGGAGAATTAAAGTTAGGGTTTTAACCTACACCTAAAGGGTCAATTGATTAGCATAATTAGGTGATTGATTTAATTATGATAATCAATTATATTTTTAGATTTATAAAAAGGTTTAAAGTGTCAATTTTTATTAATTTTAAGGGTGGAAAAAGTATGTTTTCATACTAGGGTGTAGTTTTTCAAATTGAGACGATTAATTTATTAAAGAACGATTAAATTCTAATTATCGTCAAGGTTTTATATTCATAAAAGTTGCTGGAAATTTAATGAACATGGAAATAATTAAGGTTTCATTATTTTGATGATAGGAGGTGATTTCTAAGTGAGTGGTCGTGTTTGCAAAGTAGCCCCTACGTTTAGATATTCAAGGTACGTACAAGTCTAGGGCGACCACATTATTTGTCAAGGGACATTACGTGACTATTTATTGATGTGAATCATATTACGTGAACTTGGTGAATTCATATTTGATTTGGTGGACAAGCATGTGAATCATTATTATTGGAATTATTGATTTGTTGATTTGAACGATTATGTTGGGACTATTGTGAGTATGGATTTCATTGTCAATCATGTTGTTCAATATTTATGCATGTATGGTTGTTTCACATGCAAGGGATGGATTACTTATTGTTATGCTATTGTACGGGATGAGAACACTTTTGAGCCAATTATTCGTGCCTCGTTGCACTATTTATTTTACCACATGTGAAGGGTTCGCTCACGTAAGCCACCGCACATGTAGGGTTCAGTTGGGAATATCTTATATGATTTGTGCTAGGGCACAACCCTCATGTTAACAGGCATGATGTGGAATCTCACCTTTTGTGAGAAGGAACTTGGTAGTAAATTCACTACGTCTTGATTTATTGATCACAAGTTCTAAAGGATTAAAATGAGATTGTTTTGGTTGTCGTTTATTAAATGTATGTTTGTTTGAGTATCGAGTTCGCTTTTAATAAAATATTAATAAACGTAAAGTGCAACCAGAACAAGCTTCAAAACTCTTGGAACGTATATACCTCGAGTATGAACAATGGGGGGAGACTTGCCGGAAAACTCGATCTCCTACTAATGGTACAAGACGTTGTTTCATTTTATTTATGCGCTGGAATTCCGTCGGTATGGCCCGACACTCGGTATGGTCCGATATTCATTATATTATTTATTATGGTGTTTGGTGGGCTCCCTTCCTTTTATGGAAACTTCTTTTGGCCCGTTCGAAGCTTATTCTAATTAAATTGTGAGTCAAGAGTCGAGCCAAGAGTCGAGTCTTGTATTCATGATTTGTTTGTTATTTATTAAATGGCTTTTGCATGTGGATTAATACTTTAGCGAGTGATGCATGTTTATAATATTCTGTCACTCTAGCCTTCTAAGTACTCAGCTTTTGCTGACTTACGTGCTTTAGGTCTCTTGGTCATGGCCTTCCCCTTAATGACCCTATGATGATCCATCATTGCACTTGCATTGTTGGGGAGTAGATTTAATTTAGCAGGTTGGAACAAAGTACGATCGAAATCATGTAGCTTGGGATGGTTGAGAGTTGCATTCTTTTGTGCTTTGGAAACTATTTTAATATTTTAAGTTTGTATTGCCTTCGTGGTTTGAATTATACATTAATCATGTTTTGAGTTTGTCGAATTTTCAATACTTTGGTTTTGGGTCGTTATGGTTCCAACTTGTAGGAGGCCTTAATTATTATTTATGTTGGTTTGAAAGTTAGTTATCATTAAATTCCGCTGCGTAATTCTGGTACTAGCCTTAACCGTTATCACGGTGGCGGTAATACTTTAGTAATTCCTTTATTTTAAGTTGGAAAATAGTTTTATAAAAGCAATGAATTATTAGGGTGTTACAAAGTGGTATACTAGAGCTTAGTTTCATTCCTTATTTGTAGTAAGTAATACTACAAAGTGGTAATCAGAGGCTAAGGCTGCTTTGTAATAATCTGTACTACAAAGTGGTATTTGCGGAACTTTAGGATTTTTAAATACTCCCTCTGTCCCAGATTATTTGTTACACTTTCCTTTTTCGTCCGTCCCAGATTAGTTGTTACATTTATAAATTAGGAATGACCTCACAATTATTATATTGTGTCTCTCTTCCCACTAAACTTGTTTTTGTCCTCACACCCTCTCTCATTCAATTAAAAAAATACCCCACTAACTCATATCACATATACTTTTTCAATAAAAAAATAATTGATAACCAAACAACCACTTATCACCTAAAACTTTGTGCAAAGGTAAGTGTAACGACTATTCTGGGACGGAGGGAGTATTATTTTCCTAAAGTCAAAACGTATTATTTTGAGTACTCAATATTTTGAGAGTCAAATACCAATTATTTTGAGTCGTTTGAAATAAGTTGAAAAGTTAGGGATTATTATTTAATTCAATTAATTTTTCCGATTTTTTTTTTATTTATTCGAAATTTTCGAATTAAATTCGAATTATTTTTTCATTTATTCGAATTTTTTTTTTCGGATTTCCTTTTTTATAATTAAATATCCTAATTTATTTACTTTAATTAATTGATAATTCTTATTAATTTTCGATTTTAATTTTAATAATTTCAACTAAGTTAGGAGTGATTTCTTAATTAGTTTCGAAAATTATTATTACTTCCAAGTGAGGAATGGGTAGATTAAGAAGGGCATATTAGTTTAAGTATGCATTCTATGGGATAATGTGATTTACTAATTGCCATGTATATGTTTTGACCATGTTTTATCTTGCTTTATGTGATTATTTGCATCATATTTCATATTGAGCATATACTTGTGCATTAAAATTGTCTGGCTCCACGAACTATTTATTGTATCCTTTTAAGTTGGAATTTCTTTGGGAACGCGTTAGTAAGACTTTTTAGTTGTGAATTTTTCAGGATTTAAGATGCTACCTTCTAAGTTCTCAATTCTAGGATCCCTAGAGAAACTGGATAACGAGACTCCTCATATGTATGTTCAGAAGATTGAGTTTGCTTGCAACTATTTTGCTTCAACCAAGAATATGCCACATCTTAGGCATAGGGATATTATGACTTGTATGATTATTCATTGTTTGCCCCATAAGAACCCTTACATAGACCTTAAGAACAAGTTCAGTGACATGCACTATAATGATGGTACCCCTAATTGGTACAAATATGGGACTGGAGATGGTAGATGGAAGTACGATATTGAGGTTCTCACTACTATTCTAGAGGTTGCTGAAAATAAATATGAGGATGGAAGATACTCTGCGGGTCTAGGTATGGGCTATGTGGGAGAAGAAAATGATGGTGAAAATGGCATGATACATGATGAGCAAGCTAATGATATTGAGGAGGATGATGATGAGGTGGTTGAAATTGAGATTCCCGAACCAACAATTGAGATATCTAGTGGATCCGAGGCTGAACTTGAAGAAGACAATGTGGTTAATAGTGTGCCACAACAGGATGATGAAGCTATGGATGAAGACTTTGATCAAGACTTGGATGATCCTAATGATCAAGACTTTACTCCAGAATAATACAAAGAAAGAGATGATCGTCGTGATGACATTAGTCTTTAAAGAACTGTAATCCTTAGTTATTTATTTTGTTGATTAATAAAGTAGGAAAGCTACTATTTATGGTTATTAGTTCAACTATGGGTTTGAGAAATAAAAGCAATGTTATTGATGGAAAGACCTTTTCATTGAAGTATTAATAAAAGCATCGAATTCATTTTGTTATCTCTTGAGTTCAAATCTCGATTAAAAGTTTCGTGGGTATCGAAAAGGGATTAATTGTTATTTCTTCAATGAAACTTTATGTTAAAGGTGGTCAATTTAGCAACCATCTAAATTACATGCTTCGAATAAGCGGGAAAGAAGGCCCAAAGTTGGCGCCAACTTTCCCTAGGACGCGTTTAATTTGTGTTCTTGTTGTGAGTGGGTTCATTGTCGAACTAGTGCCTTAGTGATGTCGTGTCCAACCAATATTAAAGTTAGTCTTTTATTTTATTCAGGAGAAGGGATATGGCTAACCAGGAAATTTCTGAAGTGGTTAGACAACTAGCTGAGGTAGTTCGAGACCTAGCTCAAACTAGAGCCAACCCAGTGCATGATCCGGCTGGGGAAAATGCTTAAGAAAATAGCTCAAAGCAAGCCTCCAATGTACCACGGGGAGATTGAACCAAGTGTACTTGAAAATTGGTTGAGAGAATTTGATAAGCTTATCCTAGCTGTGAATTGCCCCGAAGACCTTAGGGTAAATAGTGTTGTGTATTACCTTAGAGGCAAAGCTGATTTATGGTGGCAACGATGTGAGAATGCCTTTAGAGCCACACCTAACTTTGGGTGGGAAGCGTTTAAATCCGCGTTGAGAAACAAGTTTTACCCACCTTACCTGAAGAAGCAAAAGGCGCAGGAGTTCATCGAACTCAAAATGGAAGGCTTATCAGTAACAGAGTACTATTCCAAGTTTATAGAGATGTCTAGGTTTGCACCTGAAGTGGTGGCAACAGAAGAGCTTATAGCTCAAAGGTTTGAGAATGGATTGACCATGGACTTACAGTTGCTGCTGTCTGTAGAGACTTTTACCTCATTCGACACCCTGTACGGAAAAGCTGCTCACCTGTATGGGTTACAACAAAGGAAGAATGAAGGTGCTGAGAAAAGAAAGGATGTTGGGAACTCGAATCAAGGGAGTAACCAACAGAATCAAGGGAGTTTTAAGAAGAACAAGGGGAATGGGAATTTCCAGTTTAGAGGTAACAATGGTGGAAATCGCAGCAACCAAGGTGGCGGAAACTAGTCTGGAAGGAATGGAGTAAGGACCTACGACTGTAGGCGCTGTAACATGAATCACCCTGGAAAGGATTGTGACGGAAACCTAGTGACCTGTAGGTTCTGTCAGAAGTTAGGCCATAGAGAGTATGAATGCTATTCTAAGAATGGAAAGCCCAACCAAGGTAACCACCAGAACAATAATCGGAATAACCAGAACCGAAATGGAGGAAATGGAGGTGGAAACCAAAGGGGTTACCAAGGTGGTAACAATAGCAATGGCAATCACCAGAACAATGGAAAGCATGGGGGAAACCAACAGAAGAATGGGAACCGAAACAACAATGGAAACACCAATGGAGGTGGCTATCACAAAGGAGTTACCCAAGGGAAGCTGAATGTGATATCTAGGCAAGAAGTAGAAACTTCCTCTGACGTAATAGCTGGTACTTTTTCTATTAACTCCGTTTTAGTTAAAGTACTATTTGATTCTGGTGCAACATATTCTTTTATCTCAGTAGACGGTTTGGGAAAATTAGGTTTGAAAGAGCCTGAAACAATTGAGGTACCTATAGTTATACCTACTGGTAGCAGAGTAAAGTGTACCAAAATCCATAGGGATGTACCTTTGACCATAGCTAATACCGTATTCCTATCTAACCTAATCGAGTTTGAGTAAGGGGAGCTAGATGTGATTCTAGGGATGGACTGGTTGGCCATGTTCAAAGCCAAAATAGATTGTGAGAAGCAGAAGGTTCACTTGAGGTCTAGCTTAGGAAAAGTAGTGTCGTATCGTCGTTTTGGTAAACCTAAGAACATAGGGATTATCATGGCAATGGAACTCGTGAAGCTAGTCAGTAAAGGGAACCCAGTCTTCTTATGCACTGTGGAAACCTAGAGCATTTGACCAAGGATCAACTTAAGGAAATTGCGGTAGTGAATGAATTGCTCGATGTGTTTTCGGAAGAGATCCCGGGGATGCCTCCCAATCGACCTATTGACTTCACCATAGACCTAGGCACTGGAACAACGCCTATCTCGAAAGCACCATATCGAATGGCTCCAGCAGAAATGAATGAGTTGAAAGGCCAATTGGAGGGTCTGTTAGAGAAAGGTTACTTTAGGCCAAGTGCATCGCCTTGGGGAGCACCAGTCTTGTTCGTGAAAAAGAAGGATGGAAGTATGAGGCTCTATATAGGCTACAGGGAGCTCAAATAAAGTCACGATCAAGAATAAGTATCCTCTACCTAGGATAGATAACCTATTTGACCAACTGAAAGGAGAAGGAATCCTTTTCAAAGATCGATTTACGCTCAGGTTATCATCAATTAAGAATCGCTGATCTCGATATACCAAAGACCGCATTCAAGACTAGATACGGACATTATGAGTTCACCGTTATGCCTTTTGGGTTAACCAATGCACCTGCAATATTTATGGACTTAATGAACCGTGTGCTCCATGCTTTCTTGGACAAGTTTGTGGTGGTTTTCATAGATGACATCCTAGTGTATTCGAAGAGTAAAGAGGATCACGCTAAACACTTGAGATCTATGTTGAGTACGCTCAGAGATAACCAGTTGTATGCCAAGTTCTCAAAGTGTGAATTTTGGTTGGAAGAGGTTGCATTTTTGGGGCATTTTGTGTCTAAAGAAGGAGTGGCAGAAGACCCTGCTAAGATCAAAGCTGTTAGCGAATGGCCTACACCCAAGAGTGTGACTAACATTCGAAGTTTTCAGGGATTAGCTGGTTACTATAGACGCTTTGTGCAAGACTTATCTAAGATAGCCAAGCCAATGACGACCTTGATGAAGAAGGAAGCAAAGTTTGAGTGGAATGACCAGTGTGAGGAGGCGTTCAAAGCTTTGAAGACGTGATTGACAACCGCGCCGGTGTTAACTTTGCCAGATGAGAGTGGTACCTATGATGTTGTTGGTCCCTGAGTTTTGATGATGACAAGATTATTGGTGCTTACGTTTTACATTCTAGAATTGACAGGACTAGAAAGAAGTGGCTACTTTCAGCTCGTACTAATGTGGATAAAGAAGTTTCGAAAGAAAGAAAACAAGTCAAGCAAATCCTTGAAGCAACATCAAATGATGTAACAAGTCAAGAAGATTCAAGTATGGATGCAAGGACTAAGCTTCTATGGAGACTTAAGAAGTAGTTGATAAATACGCAAAGGTACAAGGCCACGGTCTCGATCATACTGCTAAGTCTGGGAACATTGTTTTTACAGAGTCAAGTTATCACCTAAGTTCTTAGGGTCGCAGAATAAACTAAGTTTTAATCCAAATGATTTTCAATATTAAAGATAGGTTTTAATATGTTTAAAATCAGTCAATCATGATTAAAGATAATCTTTGGAAGAAGTCGAGAAGTAGTTAAAGTCTTTAGGTTTATAAAGATAGAATTCAATCTAGTATTAAAACACTCTAAAAGATTAAATCGTTTCTTAGCAGAAACTTATCTTTAGAGAGTCCTAATCTGATTAGAATTTGGGAGTTTAGGTTTACTAGGGTAAATCTCATAATCACTATAAATACACCTAAAGTTCTTCTCGTAAAAATCATCAGACTCATAAGCATTAACCGGAGCTTTCAGGTATCACCTTTAAAGTCTTTATTTTTAAGAGTCTGTTCCTGTTCCCAGTTAGAACAGTATTGGTTGGTAGGTCTTGTATCTTCGTATCATCTTAGTTTTTATTTATTCCGTATCTAATTTAAGTCGAATTGATGTATGATAAGCCTGAGTCAGGCTTACTAGAGCAAGAGTGAAAGATCTCAAGAGAGATCTGTGAGTTGGAACAATTGAGGGATTGTTTCATAGGGAGAAGGGAACAACGTGGGGTTGTTCCTAGTTATCTGTAATCTGAGGTGATTTACAGATTGTGGCCCGAGTAGATTAGGCTTGTAAAGAAACTGAGTTGTTTTGCCTAATTAGTAGAAGTGTTTAAGTCCCCAAAGGGGCCGTGGTTTTTTCCTCTCTATTGGGCCTAGAGAGTTTTCCACGCTAAATCGTGCTTGCTCTATTTGCTGTTTCTGTTCCTTATTGCTTATATTTTATAAAACTGCAAAAAATCAATTTACCCCCCCTCTTGTGGAACTCCACGAAACTAACGGATGTATATAGTGATGCCTCTAAGAATGGCTTAGAGTGTGTATTGATGCAGAACGGAAAGGTGATTGCGTATGCATCGAGGCAGTTGAAACCATATGAATCCAATTACCCTACCCATGATTTAGAGCTAGCTGCCATAGTGTTTGCATTGAAGTTATGGAGACACTATCTGTATGGTGTGAAATGTAGGATATTCACGGATCATAAGAGTTTGAAGTACATTTTCACACAGAAGGATTTGAATATGCGCTAAAGAAGGTGGTTGGAGTTAATCAAGGATTATGATCTGGACATTCAATACCATGAGGGAAAATCCAATGTAGTTGCAGATGCCCTGAGCAGGAAATCAAGTCATAGTGTGAATGCGTTAGTCGTTGCTAACGAGCTGTGTAAGGACATGCAACGATTGAATCTGGAAATAGTGAGTGGTGAATGTCTTGAGGGAATGATGAATTCCTTAACCATCCAGCCGTCGATATTTGATGAGATTAAGGAGAATCAGGCTGGCGATGTAAAGTTGGAGCGAATCAAGGAAAAGATTTCTCAAGGAAAGGAATTAGATTTCAAGATCCACGATGATGGAAGTTTGAGGTACAAAGGCAGGTGGTGCGTGCCTCAAAAGTGTGGTGAATTGAAGGAGAAATTGATGAGAGAAGGTCACAATACGCCATACTCTGTACACCCGGGTGGTGACAAGTTGTATAAGGAATTGAAGAAGAGCTATTGGTGGCCAAGAATGAAGAATGAAATGGCTGAATTTGTGGCTAGATGCCTGACTTGTCAAAAAGTCAATATAGAACATAGGAGACCTCAAGGAAAGATCCAACCTTTGGAGATTCCGAGTTGGAAATGGGACTGTATTTCAATGGACTTTGTCACTTGTTTGCCCAAGTCGAAAACCGGAAATGATACAATTTGGGTCGTGGTAGACAGGTTGACCATGTCGGCAGTGTTTATACCAATGAAGGAAACCTGGAAAATGGAACAACTTGCCAAAGCTTACATTAAGAATGTTGTGAGATTACATGGAGTTCCTAAGGATATCGTATCAGATAGGGATTCAAGGTTTCTTTCGAACTTTTGGAAAAGTGTGCAGATGAACTTTGGTACGACATTGAAAATGAGTACAACATTCCACCCAGCCACAGATGGAAAAACTGAGAGAACCACTCAAACACTTGAGGACATGCTTCGAGCATGCGTCATCGATTTCCAAGGAGGTTGGGAAGATAGCCTGGATTTGATTGAGTTTTCATACAACAATAGCTACCATGATAGAATAGGAATGACACCATTTGAGGCCCTGTATGGACGGAAATGTAGAAGTCCACTTTGTTGGAATGACATTAGTGAAACAGTAGTGTTGGGACCTCAAATGATAGAGGACACCCTGAACCAAATCCTAACCATCCAATCGAAAATTAAAGCGGCGCAGGATCGCCAAAAGAGTTATGAAGACTTGAAACTTAGGGATGAAGAGTTCAACTTAGGTGATAAGGTGTTTCTCAAAGTGTCACCAATGAAAGGTGTTATGAGATTTGGAAAGAAAGGGAATTTAAGCCCTAAGTACATAGGCCCATACGAAATCTTAGAACGAATTGGAAAGGTAGCCTATAGACTAGCCTTGCCTATGGACTTGCATAGAGTACATAATGTGTTTCACATATCTCAGTTGAGAAAGTATGTTCCGGATAAGTCGCATGTGTTGCAACCGGAAACCATAGAATTAGACCAAAGTTTAACTTTCGAGGAAAGACCTGTCAAAATTCTGGATAGTAAAGTGCGTAGTACACGTACTAATTAAGGATGTGAATATTGTCAAAGTGTTGTGGTCTAATCAAGAATCTGAGGAAGAAACTTGGGAAGCCGAGGAAGAAATGAGAAATAAATATCCCGAGCTTTTTTCCGAGGTTAGTTGAGTTACGGGGTCGTAACTCGTGTCTTTTAAGGGGGGTAGAGTGCGGTAGAATTTCGCGCTTTTTACCTTGTTTTCCCCTATTTTATGCTCAATTTAGTGCTTTCTATTGAATTATCACTCATTATTGTCCCGTTTAATCATGTAAAGAGTACAACAACTTAAAATTTTTGCAACTGAACGCATTAAAGTCTCATAAAGTCTCAACTGAACCTAAGTTTCGGGACGAAACTTCTTTTAAGGAGGGTAGACTGTAATACCTCGTATTTTTATAATAATTATAAATATATTTTATTCTATTTATAAAGCATTTTATGATTTTTGTAATTTATTTCTCATTTAAATAGTATTTAAATGTATTTTGATTAATTATAATATTTATTATTTTAATTAATTATGAAACGAATTTAATTTTTCGGGTCGGGAAATTTAATGGAGTCGCAAGTAATTTTAAAGGTTTGGGTTTTTAAATAAAAGTCCAACTCATTTTATTAAACGAGCCCAATCAAAAGAATTTAATTCTAAACACTAAAGCTAGCCCAATCATTTAGTTGCTAAGCCCAATATCAAATTCCTAAGCCTAGCCCATTAGGGATTTGGGAGCCTATAAATAGGACTCCCCTCATTAAATGGTCCCCCTTATTTTTCATTACACCCTTCCTCCTTTACTTGCCCAACACTCCTCTCTCCTTCTCTCCCTTGTGCCCGGCTCCCCTCACCCGCACACGACCGAGCAGCGCCGCTCGTCGTGCCTTGCTCGTCGCTGCTGCTCGTGCCATGCCTCCGTGCACCACACTCCCCGCCCACACCCTCGTCGCTCCTCTCGTCCTCACGCAGCGCAACACGCCTGCGCTGTTGCGCGCTGCTGTTGTGTTGTTGTGCGCTGCTGTGCCGCTGCTCTCGCCCAGCCACGCACACACACCCCTCGTCCCTCTCTTGCTCGCCCAGGCGCACACTCGTCCCGCTCTCGTGCCGCGCCCAACGCGCACTGCTGCTGCCTTCACCCTTCGTCCGGGCGCGCACACACGTATCGTGTGTGTGTGTATGTTATTTTTGTTCGTTCGTTTAATTTTTCGCCCAATCACATTCAATTCGTGATTGTTCCGTGCTATAGGCCGAATTGGTATAATTCTCTTCTTCCTTACCTATTCTATTTCAATTTCGTATTTCAAATTATATTATTATTATTGTTTTGAATAATTAAAATGCTGGGAAACGGTTGTAAACACAGTATTGTGATGTTTTACATGTTTTGATTCTTGAGGCGTATTTTAATTATTAAAGTATGAAATTTCAGATTCACTTATTTAATAAAGACTTGATTTTTATGGCGTTAAATTGATGTTATTGGAGAATTAAAGTTAGGGTTTTAACCTAGACCTAAAGGGTCAATTGATTAGCATAATTAGGTGATTGGTTTAATTATGATAATCAATTATATTTTCAGATTTATAAAAAGGTTTAAAGTGTCAATTTTTATTAATTTTAAGGGTGGAAAAAGTATGTTATCATACTAGGGTGTAGTTTTTCAAATTGAGACGATTAATTTATTAAAGAACGATTAAATTCAAATTATCGTCAAGGTTTTATATTCATAAAAGTTGCTGGAAATTTAATGAACATGGAAATAATTAAGGTTTCATTATTTTGATGATAGGAGGTGATTTCTAAGTGAGTGGTCGTGTTTGCAAAGTGGCCCCTACGCTTAGATATTCAAGGTACGTACAAGTCTAGGGCGACCACATTATTTGTCAAGGGACATTACGTGACTATTTATTGATGTGAATCATATTACGTGAACTTGGTGAATTCATATTTGATTTGGTGGACAAGCATGTGAATTATTATTATTGGAATTATTGATTTGTTGATTTGAACAAGCATGTTGGGACTATTGTGAGTATGGATTTCATTGTCAATCATATTGTTCAATATTTATGCATGTATGGTTGTTTCACATGCAAGGGATGGATTATTTATTGTTATGCTATTGTACGGGATGTCTAGCACACTTTTGAGCCAATTTTTCGTGTCTCGTTGCACTATTTATTTTACCACATGTGAAGGGTTCGCTCACGTAAGCCACCGCACATGTAGGGTTCAGTTGGGAATATTTTATGTGAAATGAATTAGGAATTTTCGTGCTAGGGCACAACCCTCATGTTAACAGGCATGATGTGGAATCTCACCTTTTGTGAGAAGGAACTTGGTAGTAAATTCACTACGTCTTGATTTATTGATCACAAGTCCTAAAGGATTAAAAAGAGATTGTATTGGTTGTCGTTTATTAAATGTATGTTTTTTTGAGTCTCGAGTTCGCTATATAATAAACGTAAAGTGCAACCAGAACAAGCTTCAAAACTCTTGGAAGGTATATATCTCGAGTATGAACAATGGGGGGAGACTTGCCGGAAAACTCGATCTCCTACTAATGATACAAGACGTTGTTTCATTTTATTTATGCGCTGGAATTCCTTCGGTATGGCCCGACACTCGGTATGGTCCAATATTCATTATATTATTTATTATGGTGTTTGGTGGGCTCCCAACACCCTTCCTTTTATGGAAACTTCTTTTGGCCAGTTCGAAACTTATTCTAATTAAATTGTGAGTCAAGAGTTGAGTCAAGAGTCGAGTCTTGTATTCATGATTTGTTTGTTATTTATTAAATTGCTTTTGCATGTGGATTAGTACTTTAGCGAGTGATGCATGTTTATAATTTTCTTTCACTCTAGCCTTGTAATTACTCAGCTTTTGTTGACTACGTGTTTTATGTCTCTTGGTCATGGCCTTCGCCTTAATGACCCTATGATGATCCATCATTGCACTTGCATTATTGGGGAGTAGATTTAATTTAGCAGGTTGGTAGAACAAAGTACGATCGAAATCATGTAGCTTGGGATGGTTGAGAGTTGCATTCTTTTCTGCTTTGGAAACTATTTTAATATTTTAAGTTCGTATTGCCTTCGTGGTTTTAATTATACTTTAATCATGTTTTGAGTTTATCGGATTTTTAATACTTTGGTTTTGGGCCGTTATGGTTCCAACTTGTAGGAGGCCTTAATTATTATTTATGTTGGTTTGAAATTTAGTTATCAATAAATTCCGCTGCGTAATTATGGTACTTGGTTTAACCGTTATCACGGTAGCGGTAATACTTTAGTAATTCCTTTATTTTAAGTTGGAAAATAGTTTTATAAAAGCAAGGAATTATTAGGGTGTTACATTAGCCCATTTTAATGCAAACATAAAAGTCAAGCCCAACGAAAAAAATAAAAAATTTGTTTATGTGCATGTGCGGGCTAGGCTTGCGCCAAGCCCAGCATTGCACGCTGTGGCCTACGAGGCACACGAGCAAAGCCCATGCCCCTCGCAGCCGCGCCCACGTACCCGCAACATCGCTGCTGCCCCTGTGTGCTGTTGTGTTCGTCGCTGCGCAAGCCAAGCTGCCTTGCTTGCTCGCAGCACTCGCAAGCCAAGGCGGCTGCCTTGCTTGCCCCTTCCTCGCCCAGCGCGCGCGCGGCACGCATCACGCTTGTTGCTGCCCGCGTCGCTGCGGCTCGGCACTGGCGCGGCAGCTCGCGTGGCTCGACGAGCCACACGTCCACCCCACCGTTGTGTTCGTGTCTTTGGTTCGTGCCTACGGACCAACTTAATTAAAAAAAATTAATTTCACGAACGTTTGCATTAAGTTATTTTTCATAAAAAGTTACGATTTTTATTTTTGAAAAATAACGCTTTTTACGATTTAATTAATTTAACAACAATCCAATTTCGTTAAAATTATCAAATCAAGGCTAACATTATTCAAATTTTAAGAGCGGACGATTTCAACTGAAAATTTGAACTTTTAAATAATAAAATCTAAAACTTTAAATCGTTCTAAACATTTAAATTTCAGATTTTTAATCAATTTGGTTCAAGTGTCGATTAAAATTAACGAAACTATTCAAAATTTTAATCCAATAATTTTTAAAATTTGCCACTGACCATGAAATTATATTCCCTTTCCCAATTAACCAAATTACTAGATCCAAATTATTTAAAAAATCAATTAGCGATCTAAAATTTACAAATTTGGGGAAAGTAGAATTAGGGTTTATACTTATCGAAAATGGATGAAATTTTACTATAATTCAAGAATATAACCAGAAATGTTGTGTCAAAATTTCAATCAATTCCGAGTAGTTTAGGTTGACCAATTAATTGAAAAACCTTCCGAATTTATTAATTTTGATTCGAAAATTAACCAAAACGCCCAAAAAACACAACTTCGAGGCCTGTTTTTGCAATTCCGTTCTCATGAATTGATATTAGAAAATCGTTTTCAATCAGATTAGGGTCAGAAAAGTCGAAAATACGAATATTTTTGATTTCAGAACCTATTACGCAATTAATCCAATAATTCATAATAATTCCGAACAAATCAACAAAAATTCCAAAAAATTCGACAACAGCAAAAACAATAAAATCATGCTATAAAATTCTTTGAATACACAAGGCTCATGATACCAATGTAGGGGAATACAGTTAAACATACATAACATGTGCGGAACAATCCCCAAAGCCAGGAAACATGTATAAAGGACGATTAAGCAAACTTACATTCGAAGCGTGTTTTCCCGAGTAATGTACCAACGAACACGAACAAAGAACTCCACTTTTCGTTCCTCTACTTGGTTCACCGACACGTTCAGATCCTTCTTGATAATCGTAGCTTAGACAATCACTCAAGAGTTTTTACTTTCCGGGATGAACAGTTTTCACAGAGAGAATACTGAAGAACGTAATATTAGAATTAGGTTTAGGGTTTCTGGAAAACTAAATGAGTGTTGGGTTGTGTGCAAAAATATAATAACCTAATATTATATTAGTGTAACCGGCCAAGACAAGGCCTTGACCGGCCACACTTGCACACACGGCCTCACAGACCCGCGCACAGCTATACGCTGCAAGCCGAAGACCACAGCGCGTGCAGCCGAGTAGCTGGGCCGTGGGCCTTGCGTGCTCGTTGTTGCGATGCTGTTGCTGTTGCGCGCTTGTGCCACGCAACGGGCTGGCCTGCTCGCCTTGCTCGCTAGCTCGCTGGCTCGTTGGCGGCCCGGCAGCTCCGATGCTCCTCGTATTCGCGACTAATACCTTACGGTTATTATTTATCGTATCGTACACGACGAATCACCGTCGTACGATAAGATTATTTGTTTCGCCCAACTTACGAATATTCGCGATACGATATACGATTCCGATGCAAGGTCGTATCGTATAATACGTTTTCCAAAACTAATTCCCGAAAAGCTATTAAATGAAATTCCGATTCATTTAATCCGGTGATCTGTTGCATGCCATTGGTGTGACCTTGTAGGTTCAGTCAAGAGTAAGTTGTGAGATTAATATCCATTAGAACTCACTGATCGGATGCATTGCTCCAGCTAGCTGTTCCGATCACTTGATCTCACTGAATTAATTGTTCGCAATTAATCTGAACCTTGGTATTAGACTTAATGCACCTTGGGTGAAGGACATATTTTCTTCATCCACAGTGTCTACAAAAGTTACAGCACGACCCGAAGACGATAGAAAAAGTTCATGCACCACTTGTAAGTTTCGGGGGAAGCGTCATCCGTCCCATTGGCTCTATCTCGCTCCCCGTCTCGATTGGCACGCCTCCAGTAACTAAAGAAGACGCCATCAGATTCATAATTATGTAAGGTCTTACCTCTTTTAACATCATACTTGGCCGCCCATCCCTCAACGACCTGAGAGCTGTGATTGTCCCTCATTTGTTACTACTCAAATTCGTGGGAAGCAACGGAGGCGTTGTGGCCATATATGGGAACCAAGAACTCGCCAGGGACTGCTACCTATCTACATTAGATCCCACAGCTTGGGGGACGACTCCTAAGAAGAGTGGGCATGCAAGCCTTCAGAAGAAAGAACGAAGAGCCAAGGAGTTGCCCACGGCTCACAGCGCGGATAGACGACCCGAGCCAGTAGGAGCACACTATGACATAGTCTTGAGTCTCGAGGAACCGTGTTGGACCGTTCCAATTGGAATTCCTCCTGATTACTCCATGGCGGCTGAATTGGTACAGCTACTACGAGAGTACAAAGAAATATTTGCCTTCACAAAGGAAGAAATGCCGGGCATTGATCTAACGGTGGTTGTAAACAAGCTAAATGTAGATACTGCTGTAAAAAGGGTGCGGCAGAAGAAAAGAAACCACGACGAGGCTAGAAATTTAGCCACCGCTACTGAGGTACAGAAGCTGATGGATGCCGACTTTATACGCCCTTGTCAGTATCCTGACTGGGTGGCCAATGTGGTTCTGGTGCCCAAACCAAATGGGACATGGAGGATGTGCGTCGATTATACCGACTTGAACAAGGCCTGCCCAAAAGACAGTTTTCCTTTACCAAAGATAGATCGGTTCGTAGACTCCACCGCAGAACATGCGATGATGAGTTTTATGGACGTCTACTCTGGATTTCATCAAATCCCTTTGTGGCCTGAGGATCAGGAGAAGTCTTCATTTTTTACAGAACAGGGATTGTACTATTACAAGGTTATGCCGTTCGGCCTGAAAAATGCACCAGCCACCTTCCAACGCTTAGTGAACACGGTCTTTGCTAAACATCTCGGAAGAAATATAAAGGCCTATATCGATGACATGATAACAAAAACCAAACAGTGAGTATCCCACCTTGATGATTTAAGAGAAACCTCCGAGACACTTCGAACATACCAAATGAGACTCAATCCCAAAAAATATATCTTTGGAGTCACCTCTGGCAAGTTCCTGGGTTTTCTTATTGATGAGAGAGGTATTGAAGCAAATCCTGACAAAGTGCAAGCCGTCATTACCATGACGTCCCCAGGGACGGTTAAAGATGTACAACGCTTGACAGGTTGCTTAGCTGCCTTAGGGCGTTTTCTTTCAAGAGCCGGAGACAAATGTCATTATTTCTTCAGCGCCATCAAAAAGGGCACCCAGTTTGAATGGACCCCGCTGATAGAAGCTGTATTTCTCCGACTAAAGGAACATTTGCATACTTTGCCCCATCTTGTCAAACCTCTCCAAGGAGAGTCCTATGCATGTACCTTGCCATCTCAGATTATGCTCTTAGCGCTGTCCTGCTCACTGAAAGAGAGGGGGTACAGTTGCCCGTTTACTTCATAAGCCATGTGTAACAGAATGCCGAACTCAAGTACCCCACGGTGGAGAAATTAGGCTTAACTTTATTCTTGGCCAGTAAAACACTTCGCCCTTCTTGGCTCATCAACTGATAGTATACACATATCAGCCTATAAAACGGTCGTTCACCAAACTGGAGGCGTCAGGTGTAATCCCCCGTAATCTTATACATTTCATTTATATATTTTGGCGTATATTTAATATATTTAAATAAGAATTTATGAATTTTGGAAATAAATATATAATTAACGTACATTTTCTTATTACATTTTAATATTTTCAATGATTTACGAAATCGAAAATGATTTTAGAATTTTAAGTTGAAAAGAATTTGAATTACGAAAGTTGATTGAATTTAGGAAACGATCATATTCAGTTTTGGATTCGAATCATAAAAGCTAAATCCTAATTCTAGCCTACTTGGGAAAACCCAACATCAAAACCCAAACCTCAAACCCTCACCCAAACTATTTCACGTAAAACAAACCAAGCCCTTCTCTCTCCCCTCCATACTCACGTGAAACCAAAGAAAGAGGAAACCCTCCATCCTTCCTCCAATCTCACGCACCAATACTCAACAGTTTTCTCTCTCCACGCCGTCGCCGAGCTCGCCTCCGTCTAGCACGCCTCCGCCGCCGCCTAGCACGGTAACACTGCACCCCTCCTCTTCATCCTTCTTCTTCGTCTTCTCTCTTTCCTTCCCCTCTGTTTTTTTTCGAGCTACCTTAACCCCTTCGTGTGTCGCAGCAACTCGAGTCACACAGCCGCCGCCAAGTCGCGCCGCCGTGCCCATCCCCTACCTCGAGCCACCTCCGTCCGCCGGCTCTCTCTCTCCTCCTTCTTGAATTGGTTACTTTCTTAAACCCTAAGTAACTAATTATTTTAAATTAAAGTTTGTTAATTTAGATTATGTTCTTGATATTAAATTTATACTTTTTATGGTTTGAACATGATTTTCAGATTTGGGTTGAGATTAAAAACGAATTAATTTTCAGTTTTGACTAATTAAAATTAAGTTAGGGCTTAATCATGATTTATTAGTTTGAATTATGTTTTCTTGAATTAAAGCTATGGGTTTTGTGATTTAAATTATAAATTTAAGATTATATGAATTTTATAATAAAGTTATTAATTTTCAGATTATCTAATGACATAGAAATATTGGTTTTGATGGTTTAAAGTATGAAATTCAAAGTTTTTATGATTATTAATCATTATAGGTTGAGTATGGATTGTTGAATTGGTTGTTTTGAGATACTAGGAACGTAGATTGACCTTGGTGAAGTTTTTAAATGAATTTATATTGCTGAAAATTTAGAGTACGATGTTGCAAAAAGTTTTCAACCAATTTCAATCACTAGTTCAATAATTATGATGCTAGGAAAGCAAATGTTCAAGTTTTGATATTGAGGAAAGTTCTAAATATGTTTAGGATGCATTTAGAATGCTTTATTGTGGTTGTCAATGATTAGGAATTGATTGAGATTACTTGTTGGATTGTTTAGGCGGAGAATTCTCTTTAGGCGACTTTTGAAAGTGTTAAAGTGGCCTATCAGTTTGTTTACACAAGGTACGTACATACCTGTGTGCTTGGAATGTGTGCTAATTGTTGAAACCATGTTGAATTGTTGATAAACTTGGTTATGTTGATATCGTTGATGAATTTAGTCAGGTTGAATATTGCATGTTTAATACTGTTGGTTAGACATATTGAACCTATATTGCATTTTGAGGATTATAGCATGTTAGTATGGATGATTGATACAAACATGTTTGATTGGTAACACTAGATTACTTTGTATATAATTCAGATCAGTGGATTGTTGTTCCCTTTTAGCTTTTCACTACTTTATGAGGGCCGAGGACCTCATTTAGTAAGTTTAAACCTTATCCCTATATACAGAGTTGATCAGTATTAAAGGAAGGATTGGAGTTAATTGGAATGAGTCTTGTTTGATGCCTTTGTGATCACTTACTTAATTCCAAGATAAAAACACTTGTAAATAAATGTGGATTGTATGCCTTATGTGATTGTTGAGTCATAAGAGGGTGTCAATTTGTAAATCATGTAAAGTGAAACTGAGTAGCAATAGATTTAGACTGTGCACGTCTAAAGTGACGGAAAAACATAAGTTGGGGTTCATGGTGGTAGCCCATGGCCTTTAATTCGGACCGGATTGATCACCGTGTCCTATTTTTATTTAAACGTTCCTCGATATCGCAGGTCACTGAGGTTACGGAGTCGCGCCCGTACCTCGTCTTCCTTAGTGAAGCCTCTAGCTAGAAAACTCAGCCCATTGTCTATTTCAACTAAAATAATATTATTGTTATAAAAGTCCAGTCCAGTCTAGCCTAGTCTAGTTAAGTATGGTCGTCAAATTATCATGTTTTGTCTGCCCTTGTTTATGTTCATTAGTATCATGTTAGGGTTGTTCGTTAATAGTATCATGTTAGGATTATTATTGTTTTAGTATGTAGTACTCAGCTTTGCTGATTACGTGCTTTGTTTGTGTGTGTTGATCATGGCTATGCCTTATTGATCCTGTGATGACCCATCTTTGGTGAGCAGTCTCTAAGGATCAATAAGCGTTGCCCATCTACAGGTTTGAAGATGATGCATCATTGGGATCGGGATTAGAGAGCTTGTAGTTATATTTGCTTTATTAAGTGATTTGGTTTGTTAACTTAAATTTGAAATTTGTCGTACTATTCGTATTTCCTTATTTCAGTTAATTGGTTTTGGACCTAATATGTAATAAGATTATTTATGAACCTAAAAGTTAGTTTTATGTTTTCCGCTGCAAAATTCTGAATAAGCCGTTTCGTTTTCACACGGGCGATAATACTTTGATAATTCCCTACAGTTATATTTAAAAAGGGGTATTTTAGAAAATGGGAATTGTCGGGGTGTTACAAAGTGGTATTTTTGAGCTACAGGTTTTACTGTCATTTCGTGTCTACCTTTTTAAATTTTAGGCGCCTAACTAACTAATTAGTTACGTAAAAAGAATTTCGTTGAAGTAAACTACAACTAGTGAATAAATTGAAAGTTATTAGTTAGAAATGTTTGAATTTATTTTAAAATTAACTCTTGAATTATGTGCTTTGAAATACGTTCTTGTTTATGTGACTTAATGTATTTCGTTTCTTTTTTTTTTAAATTTAAATTAATATTTTCGTAATTATATATAAAAAAAAAAATTAAATTTTTTTTTAATTTTTTTTTTTACTGCTGCTGCTACAGTACCGTGAAAAAAAAATATTGTATTTATTTATTAATTATTTGTCGTTTAAATAATTATTCGTTTAATCAAATTAATTCTTATAAATCATTCTTGTTTTATTCTTTTATGCTTCAATGTTTGATATATTATGATTATTTTGGAGAGATGGGTAGCATAGGAAAGGGCATATAGAATAGAAGCATTGTGTCTACATTATGTCAACGTGATTGTACTTTCTCTACCTGCCAACTGTTGTGTCTTTCCTATGCTTTGCGATTGATGTATATCCTTACTTATTGTGTATTGTGGGATCATACGGTAAGTGAGAGTACTAATTACTAACATAGAAACTATGTTTAATTGTTATAGATCACTAATCATGTCTGGCATGGAAGAAAATAGAATAGGGAGCAACTCTAACCCTATTGTTCTGAGCGATGATGAAAATGTGATGAATTATGAACCTGACAACAGTAGAATTCGTAGTCTAGAGCACATTCGTCGCGAAGTAATGAAAACAAGTGCATATGGTAGTGATGATGAGGCGATTCGTGAGTATGACCGTGCTGTGGGTAAAACAAAAATGGATATCTACAAAGCTTTTCAGAGGGTTGAATCTGATTCTGAGCATGAGTTTGAGCCTGAATTTGATTTTGAGTTTGAGCCTGAATTCGATTTTGAGTTTGAGCCTGAATTTGAGTTTGAATTCGAGCCTGAGCCTGAGCCTAGCCCGAGTCTGAGCCATAAGAAGATAATCATCAACTTCAAGGTCTACGAAGATCCTCAAGGCCAAGAAAGGAAGCTTATTATTTTGATATGGATGATGATGATGAACTTAAATATGAGTTATTCACCCTAGAAGGTTATAGCAAATCAAATGACAAGTCTGATGATGTTTCCCTTTAGCTTTGCTTACATACTTAGTTGTGTGTGAGAAAAATGTTGGACAATTCGCCCAACCATAGTTTATGTTTATATCGTAGAACCTTTTTACTTTATTTTGGGAACAGGTGTGTGTTAATATTTAGGATTGTTATCGACATTCTTCTGAGGAATAAAAGTTAGATTATTGACTATCTAAAGGATCAAAGTTCGTTACGGGCACGCAAGGGGAATGCTTTCTTCTTTTATTCTACCTTATTATTCGTGATGATTGAAGTTATTCCTTGTCTCTCAGTCGAATATTTTGCATGATTGTTCATTTTGTGTGAATTTTGAATGTTGATGTGATATTGCATTACTAGAAGATAATATAAGTAAAGTTTTGAACCTGAATTAGAGTATATTAATTTCAGGTCGCGCTCGAGATGGCCAATAATAGTGACCTGGCTGCTGCTATTCGCCTCTTGGCGGAAAAACTAACCCAGGAAAGAACTGAACGCCCCGATTCTGCAGGGGACATGTTTGAAAGGCTTGCAAAAGTTAAGCCACCATACTTTAAGGGGCAGGCAGACCCCACCTTCCTTGAAAAATGGATCAGGGAATTTGAGAAAATATTTGGGGCGGTAAACTGTCCTGAGCATATGAAAGTAGGCCAAGCTGTCCTCTACCTAAAAGATGAGGCCGACCTTTGGTGGAGGAAAAATGGGACTAGACTAAGTGCTGCTGAGGGATTCAATTGGGATTCTTTTATTGTTGCTTTGAGGGGGAAGTTTTATCCTCCTTTTATGAGGAAGCAAAAAGCACAGGAGTTTATCAACCTTAGGATGGGGAATATGACCATTGCTGAATACTACATTAAGTTTATAGCTTTGTCGAGGTTTGCACCTGAGGTGGTAGCTACTGAGGAGCTAAAGGCTCAGAGGTTTGAGCAGGGGTTAACCGATGAGATCCAACTGGGATTAGGCGGGGAAACCTTTACGTCCTTAGACATTGTGTATGGAAGAGCTGCTCATATTTATGGCCTGCTGACCAGGAGAGACAAGAAGAATGTTGTTGTTGGGGATAAAAGGAAAGAGTTTAATGCTGGGGGAAGTCAGGGGATCTTCAAAAGGAATAGAAATGGAAATGGGAATGGTAATGGCAATGGTAACTTTCAGGGAAGAAATAACCAGGGGAATAACTACACCAACAAAAACCAGCCTAACAGAGTGCATCACTGTAAGATGTGCAACAACAATCACCCTGGGAAGGACTGTAAGGGGGAATTGGTAATTTGCAACTATTGTCGTAAGAAGGGGAATAGAGAGTATGAGTGCTTTACAAAGCAGAAGAGAGAGCAGAATGGTAGTGGGAGTAGTAACCAAGGGAAACCAGGGTTTAACCATTCGGGGAACCAAGGTTCGAAGCCTGCTGGGGCACCAAATAACCAGGGAAACCAAAACAAACCAGCCAATGGAAACAACAATAACAACAAGGCTCCCGGAAAGCTGTTCGTAATGAGTAGAAATGAAGCTGAACGTTCTGCAGATGTAGTTTCGGGTACTTTCTCTGTTCACTCCTTACCTGTTAAAACGTTGTTCGATTCAGGGGCAACTTATTCTTTTATTTCGTCCTCTATTGTTAAAAGTTTGAAGTTAGTAGATTTTGAGGCAATTGATTTACCTGTTAGTATGCCTAATGGTGCAACAATAAGGTGTACGAAATTATTTAAGAACTTGCCTTTGAAGATAAAAGATTCCACTTTTCCATCTAATTTGATAGAATTTAGTTCTGGGGACCTAGATGTGATTCTGGGGATGGATTGGCTAAGCTTATACAAGGCCAAGATAGATTGCGAGATTCAGAAAGTAAGCCTAAAGAACCCTACTGGGAAATCAATATCATATAGACGTTTTGGGAAGTCTAGGATTTTTAGGGTGATCTCTGCAATGCAAGTGAGGAAATTGGTCAATAAAGGGTGTGAACTATTTTTCTGTAGTGTCCAAGATGTAAGTAAAGAATTCGGGGTGAAGATAGAGGATGTCCCAATCGTAAGAGAATTCGTAGATGTATTTCCGGATGAAATTCCGGGTATGCCACCGGCTAGAGCCCTTGAGTTTACCATAGAGTTAAATCCCGGAACCGCACCTATATCCAAAGCACCTTATAGGATGGCACCCCCAGAAATGAGTGAGTTAAAGACCCAATTGCAGGACTTGTTCGACAAGGGGTACATTAGGCCTAGTGCACCACCGTGGGGAGCTCCAGTATTGTTTGTCAAAAAGAAAGATGGGAGTATGCGGCTATGTATTGATTATAGGGAGTTGAACAATGTAACAATCAAAAACAAATATCCTTTGCCTAGGATAGATGACCTGTTTGACCAGTTGAACGGGGCAAGTGTATTCTCAAAGATTGATTTGCGTTCGGGATATCACCAATTGAGGGTAGCTAAGAAAGACATTGCTAAGACTGCATTTAGGACTCGTTATGGACATTATGAGTTTACAGTAATGCCTTTTGGGTTAACCAATGCACCCGCCATATTTATGGATTTGATGAATAGGATTTTCCATGAATTCCTAGATAAGTTTGTGGTGGTATTCATTGATGATATTTTGATCTATTCGAGGAATGAAAAGGAACATGATGAGCATTTGAGGGTTATCTTAGAGACGCTTAGGAAGAACCACTTGTATGCCAAGTTCTCTAAGTGTGAGTTTCGTCTGGAAAAGGTAGCAATTTTGGGGCATTATGTGTCAAAGGAAGGAGTCTCTGTGGATCCTGCCAAGATTCAAGCTGTGAGTGAGTGGCCTACTCCGAAGAATGTGTCTGATATTCGGAGTTTCTTAGGTCTAGCTGGTTATTATAGGAGATTTGTGAGAGATTTCTCAAAGATAGCAAGACCCATGACCAACTTGATGAAGAAAGAATCAAAGTTTGAGTGGAGCGAAAAATGCGAGGAAGCCTTCCAATTCTCAAAGAGCGTTTAACCTCAGCACCTGTTTTGACCTTGCCTGATGGGAATGAAGGGTTTGAAGTATATAATGATGCGTCGAAGAATGGGTTGGGGTGTGTGTTACAGCAAAATGGGAAGGTGATTGCGTAAGCGTCGCGTCAATTGAAACCATATGAGACTAATTACCCTACCCACGATCTAGAGCTAGCTGCGATTGTTTTCGCTTTGAAAATTTTGAGACATTACCTCTATGGGGCAACATGTAAGATCTTCACAGACCACAAAAGCCTAAAATACATTTTCACCCAGAAAGATCTCAACATGAGACAAAGAAGATGGTTAGAGTTGATCAAGGACTATGATTTGAACATTCAGTACCATGAGGGGAAAGAAAATGTAGTTGCCGATGCATTGAGTAGGAAATCTAGCCATAGTATGAATGTCTTGGTTGTGCCTGAAGAGTTGTGTCGAGACATGCAGAGACTTAGCCTGGAAATAGTAAGTCATGGGGAAACCAAAGCAAAACAGAGTGCATTATCATTGGGGTTGTCCATATTCGAGGAGATTAGAGAAAGTCAAGCTGGGGATGAGTACATAGGAAAGATCAAAGAAAAGATGAGTCAAGGGAAGGAAGTGGATTTCAAGATTCATGAGGATGGTAGTATGAGATTCAAAGGGAGATGGTGTGTACCGCAGAAGTGTGAAGAACTCAAGAGACGTCTTATGGATGAGGGGCATAATACTCCATATTCTGTGCACCCTGGGGGTGACAAGTTGTACAAAGACCTGAAGCAAATCTATTGGTAGCCTAATATGAAACGGGAAGTTGCTGAGTTTGTATCTAGATGCCTAACCTGTCAGAAAGTCAAAATAGACCACAAAAGACCCATGGGGAAGGTTCAACCTTTAGAAGTGCCTGGATGGAAGTGGGATTCCATTTCTATGGATTTTGTTACTGCCTTGCCTAGATCAAAGAACGGAAATGATACCATTTGGGTAATTGTGGACCGTCTAACAAAATCAGCCGTGTTCATTCCTATTAAGGAGACATGGAAAAAGAAACAGCTTGCAAAGACTTACATTAAGCATGTAGTGAGGTTGCATGGGGTCCCAACCGATATTATCTCAGACCGTGATTCAAGATTCCTCTCGAAATTTTGGCAAAAGGTCCAGTTGAACCTTGGGACAACTTTGAAAATGAGCACTGCTTTCCACCCTACAACCGATGGTCAGACTAAGAGAACTAACCAGACTATGGAAGATATGTTGAGGGCTTGTGCGATTGACTTTAAGGGTAGTTGGGAAGACCATCTAGACTTGATCGAATTTTCATACAACAATAGTTACCATGCAAGCATTAAGATGACACCTTTTGAGGCACTATATGGGAGAAAGTGTAGAAGTCCCACCTACTGGAATGATTTCAGTGAGAATATAGTCTTGGGAACGGAATTCATTGAGGAGACTGTCAGGAATGTAAAAATGATTCAGGCTAGAATTCAAGCTGCCCAGGATAGGCAAAAGAGTTATGCTGATTTGAAAAGAAGAGATGATGAATTTGCAGTAGGTGATAAAGTGTTCTATAAAGTATCACCAACAAAGGGTGTGATGAGATTTGGGAAAAAGGGCAAGCTAAATGCCAAGTATGTAGGCCTACATGAGATTCTGCAACGAATAGGGAAAGTAGCATACAAGTTAGCCTTGCCAATGGAGTTCGAAAAGATGCACGACGTGTTTCACATTTCCCAACTAAAGCGCTATATCCCTGATGAGCGTCATATCTTAGAGCCTGAGAGAATCCAGATTGATAGTAGCCTCACATACGAAGAAAGGCCTGTGAAAATCCTTGATAGGAAAGTGCGTAGTACACGCAATAAGGACGTCAGCATAGTGAAAGTACTTTGGTCGAACCACGAGTACGAAGAGGCAACGTGGGAAGCCGAAGCTGAAATGAAGATCAAGTATCCAGAGTTATTTTCCGAGGTGAGTTACGAGGGCGTAACTCGTTTTCTTTAAGAGGGGTAGAATGCGATAGAAATTCGCGCTTTTTACCTATTTTTAGGGTATTTTTATGCATTTCATGCTTGTTTTTTTTACATGTTGATGCAAGTAAATAGATTCTCCGCATAAGAAAATGTGTTCTTGAGTATTACAAGTAACTTTAGTTGGCAAAAGAGTGCACAAGAGTGGCACAAAGTACTTCTACAATAAGAATAAGTTGAAAAGTTTGGAAAGATATGTGATTTTCGTGTCAAGTTTCGGGACGAAACTTCTTTTAAGAGGGGTAGATTGTAATCCCCCGTAATCTTATACATTTCATTTATATATTTCGGCGTATATTTAATATATTTAAATAAGAATTTATGAATTTTGGAAATAAATATATAATTAACGTACATTTACTTATTACATTTTAATATTTTCAACGATTTACGGAATCGAAATTGATTTTAGAATTTTAAGTTGAAAAGAATTTGAATTACGAAAGTTGATTGAATTTAGGAAACGATCATATTAAGTTTTGGATTCGAATCATAAAAGCTAAATCCTAATTCTAGCCTACTTGGGAAAACCCAACATCAAAGCCCAAACCTCAAACCCTCACCTAAACTATTTCACGTAAAACAAACCAAGCCCTTCTCTCTCCCCTCCATACTCACGTGAAACCAAAGAAAGAGGAAACCCTCCATCCTTCCTCCAATCTCACGCACCAACACTCAACAGTTTTCTCTCTCCACGCCGTCGCCGAGCTCGCCGCCGTCTAGCACGCCTCCGCCGCCGCCTAGCACGGTAACACTGAACCCCTCCTCTTCATCCTTCTTCTTCGTCTTCTCTCTTTCCTTCCCCTATGTTTTTTTCGAGCTACCTTAACCCCTTCGTGTGTCGCAGCAACTCGAGTCGCGCCGCCGTGCCCAGCCCAATGCCGCGAGCCACCTCCGTCCGCCGGCTCTCTCTCTCCTCCTTCTTGAATTGGTTACTTTCTTAAACCCTAAGTAACTAATTATTTTAAATTAAAGTTTGTTAATTTAGATTATGTTCTTGATATTAAATTTATGATTTTTATGGTTTGAACATGATTTTCAGTTTTAGGTTGAGATTAAAAACGAATTAATTTTCAGTTTTGACTAATTAAAATTAAGTTAGGGCTTAATCATGATTTATTAGTTTGAATTATGTTTTCTTGAATTAAAGCTATGGGTTTTGTGATTTAAATTATAAATTTAAGATTATATGAATTTATAATAAATTTATTAATTTTCAGATTATCTAATGACATTGAAAAATTGGTTTTGATGGTTTAAAGTATGAAATTCAAAGTTTTTATGATTATTAATCATGATAGGTTGAGTATGGATTGTTGAATTGGTTGTTTTGAGATACTAGCACTAGTAGAAAAAACCCTTTTTGCAGCGGGCTTTTAGACCCCTGTTGCAGCGTACATCGTATGCTGCAACTGGGGGGCCTGCAACAAGTCTGAACTTGTTGCAGCGTACAATGTTCGCTGCAAAAAGTGGTTTTTTGCAGCGTACATATATATGTACGCTGCAACAAGTGTCAAAAAATTGGCAAAATTTTTGACTTGTTGCAGCGTACATAGTCGTGTACGCTGCAAAAAACTCCACTTTTTGCAGGGTACATTTATTTGTACGCTGCAACAAGTCTGAAATTTTGCCAAATTTTACACCCTTGTTGCAGCGTACACATATATATGTACGCTGCAACAAAGCACTTTTGGCGGGAAAATTTTAATTTTGTTTAGGGATACCTAGAGTGCCTTGCACCAAATATAGAAACCTGTCACAACAATAATAGAATATCGCAACCTGTATAACAAATATAAAAACAATAATTGTTGTTTTGTATACATGAAACCAAAGTGCACGTACATTTAAATATATGTTCCAATTTCAACGTACGCATACATTTTAATATAAAACATTGTTCTATAACATCTAAACCAACTCGATCAAGCGCGCTCAGGCCAATAATAAATATTTGCTGGTAAAAAAGTAGCCCATTGATCACGAACCACATCAATTTCCTTACTAGTATAAGGCGCATTCCTCAGAGTTATAGACCTTTACAAAAAAAAATTCAATTAAGCATCAGATTAAATGCAAATTAAATATCACATTTTAACATTCAAGCACCTAATGACAATGTCCTAATAGTCTAGAATACGAGTCAAGAGTAAGGAAAATGTCATTTTAGCCTAAATATGGCCTATAACGATCCAATGACCCTTAAATGTGCATAAATATATTGGAATGAGTTTAATAAAGTTCAAACTATGCATATTAATCATGTAATAAGAATAAAATGAGTCCATAGGTTCTTTAGTTCAAAGTTGGGAGCGTAAATATCATTTTTGCTCTAAATATGACCTATAACGACCCAATGAGCCTTAAATGTGCATACACAGATTAGAATGATTTTTAGAAAGTTAAACAATGCATATTAATCATTTTATAAGAATCAAATGAGTCCTTAGGTTCTTTAGTTCAAAGTTGGGAGCGGAAATGTCATTCTAGCTCTAAATATGACCAATAACGACCCAATGAGCCTTAAATGTGCATACATAGATTGGAATGAGTTTTAGAAAGTTAAAAATATGCATATTAATCATTTAATAAGAATCAAATGAGTCCTTAGCTTTTTTAGTTCAAAGTTGGGAGCGTAAATGTCATTTTAGCTCTAAATATGACCTATAACGATCCAATGAGCCTTAAATGTGCATAAATAGTTTGGAATGTGTTTTAGAAAGTTAATACTATGTATATTAATCATGTAATAAGAATAAAATGAGTTCTTAGGTTCTTTAGTTCAAAGTTGGGAGCGTAAATGTCATTTAAGCTCTAAATATGACCTAATAGCGATCTAATGAGCCTTAAATGTGCATAAATAGATTTGAATTAGTTTAAGAAAGTTAAACCTATGCATATTAAAACTATGCATATTAGTTTAAGAAAGTTAAAACTATGCATATTAATCTTTTCTAATAAACAGACCCCAACACCAAGAATGTCATGTATTAAAGTTTGAAATGAGTTTTTAGGTTCGTTAGTTCAAAGTTGGGAGCGAAAATGTCATTTTAGCCTAAATATGACCTATAACGGCCTAATGAGCCTTAAAAGTGCAAAGACATATTGGAATGAGTATTTTAACCTTAAAACTAATCATATTAATCATGTAAAATGCTTAAAATGAGTCCTAAAATGCCATATTTTAGCCTAAATACGACCTATAACGACCAAACAAGTCTCAAATGTGCATAAATAGATCGGATTGAGTCTTAAAAAGTTAAAAATATTCATTTGAATCATTTAATAAGTTTGAAATGAGTTCTTAATTTCGTTAGTTCAAAGTTGGGAGCGAAAATGTCATTTTAGCCTAAATATGACCTATAACGGCCAAAGAAGTCTCGAATTTGCATAAATAGATTGGATTAAGTCTTGGAAAGTTAAAACTAATGATATGAATCATTAATTAAAGTTTTAAATGAGTTTTTAGGTTCGTTAGTTCAAAGTTGGGAGCGAAAATGTCATTTTAGCCTAAATATGACCTATAACGGCCTAATGAGCCTTAAAAGTGCAAAGATAGATTGGAATGAGTATTTTAACTAAAATTAATCATATTAATCATGTAAAATGCTTAAAATGAGTCCTTAGGTTCTTTAGTTCAAAGTTGGGAGCGAAAATGCCTTATTTTAGCCTAAATATGACCTATAACGACCAAACAAGTCTCAAATGTGCATAAATAGATTGGATTGAGTCTTGGAAACTTAAAACTAATCATATGAATCAGTCCTTCCAGCAAGCCATGAATCTCAAATAATAGCTATTGCTATAACAACAATAGTAAAAAAAAAGAGTTTGAATCGAGTGAACACAATTAAGGAAGACTATAGAGACATTGAGCCAAAGAATTAACTGAGGAAAGCACTATAGCAGCATAAGAGAACATTAATAAGATCAGTGGGCCTGATATTAGAGAGGAGCAACAGACCAAAGTCCTACCTCACACATGCATGATGAGTTGATCAAGTTGATAAGACCCATGTAGATGCAACAATCTAACCTGCAAGAAGCAATTAAGAGCTTAAAATATAGGACCCACAAGACTACTGGAGTATTTTTCAAATTTAGCAGGGTTAATTAATCAAGAGAACTAGGGTTAAGTGCCTACATTCAACCCTCTCTGCTTCTGACATTCGAAGTTCTGCAGGAATTTCCTGAAATTGAGCAACAAGTGACTGGTCTCCAAGAGATAAATTAACAGAGACAAAGGCTTTTATGGTTACCTCTCCATTTCTGAATGTAGTGTCCACTGGTACATGGAAAGGATTTGCAACCTCTCTAGAGTAGAATTCATGGATCAAAGCAGAACCTCTCGTAACACCAAATCCGGTTGAATACATGCAGCACAAAAATTGGGGAGATGAGACACCAAGATCAAAGTAAATTGGTAGGCAAGCGTGTATTAGCTATGTACCAGCTTGTGAATATCACGACCTTGGCAGCACTATTTATTCCAAAATTTGAAGGTTTTTATGATTCAAAATTTAACAGAACTCATGAAGTAACAAGATATATTTAGATTATATAAGTTCCAACGCAAAAGGATTAAGAAGCATATCCTCCAAATCTATCCAGCAAAGTAATTAAAGTGCAAGGCTTATCCTCCAAATCTATCCAATATTCAAAACCACATAAGAAGCATATGCGTAATCGGATGCTTTAACATCAGAAGCAGCTTTTACACTGTGTGCAAACTACAAACTCTACATTGTAGCAATATTCAGATAGATAGCCACCCTACTTCAGATATATGACATGACATGACAACCTAATGGAAGGATCCGAGATAATACAGGAGTTGAGTTAGAGCATACCATCATTAGTTTATATCACTTGCTTCTATAGCATACGCACATGATGCAACCGGAAGAACACTTAATCATGTTGCTTCGTTCTTTAAAGTTCTTAAACTATTGTGCTACCTCCGTTCTTTATCGTTACACTTAATCAATAACGAGCAAGAGACTGTTCTGTCAGATACCTGCGAAAATCAAAGTATTTCTCATTACTAAGATGTACAATTACATGACAGCAAAATCAGAGTATTTCCAATTAGTAAGATGTACATGACAACAAAATTAGAGTATTTGGTATTTCCCATTAGGGAATCATCCATCACTACAAACATTTACTGTTACATTGGTCTACAATCAATTTCCCTTTTATATCATTTGGTAACCAGTTTTCTGTTATCCTGTAGAACCAATGTAAGCAAAACTTCCACTGTTTCTAAAGTTATAAACATACGGAGATAGATATAGACAAATTGAATCGGCTCACACCATACAGCTACAATCAGCTGCAATGGGGACAATTGCTCGTTATTGAAGCTGGTCACAACTCTTAATAAAGTACGAACTACGAAGTGACTTTAACTCAGCCCCACTAATGAGTTTATTTTTCAAATCAGCTAAATGTCTAGAAACACATAAAACTAAAAAGATGCAAAGTATAGCCGGCTAGAAACACATTCAACTTCTTCCCCTCCCCCCAAATTGAGGTAGTAGAATTAGAAGGTACTCCGTACTTTATTAATCACGACACTAAAAAATAGAATAAAATTTTCTTGACTACGCAAGAAGAAAGCTCACGAAATTTTAAATTTCAAGAGTTGCACTTTAATTAGGACTTTGGGAGACCAAACAATGAGAATGGTATCCTTGCTGAACTTTTTGTCACTGGTAAGGTTCAAAGACTCAAAACCTTTTGGCTAATTAAGGGTATAGAACACCAGGATTTAACTACTCCAAGCCTAAATACTTCATCAATTCTTCTATAATTAAATCACTTCGAAATTCTCCATACAACAACTACCCTTTGATAGGGTTCGTTAAAGGAACAATTCATCTAGGTTCAAAAGGGAGTCCAGAACAGAAAAAAGGGGGTTTGTAATCAGGAATTTGCATATGTAATTGGGTTGATCACTTGAGCTATGAGAACTAAGTTGACAATGCAACAAACTAAATACAAAAATCTCACAACTTTGCATTCAAATTCTTCCAAAAACAACAATCAACAAGCATACTAAACCTAATACAAAATTAATAAGAATAAATTAAAAATAGCTGAAACAATAAACTAAAACCCTTCAATTAATCAACCCAAATCATCATTCTCAATGTAAATCAAAAACCCAATTGGCAAACTATCAATTTTTCACTAAAAACAAATTTCAGAATTCCCAAATTGATGAAATTTGACCTAAAAATCCAACATTTTACTCCAAAAAGAAAGAAACGAGATAAACAAACTCACACTGTGGATGCCGGAGGCGTTAAGGGCGGCAAAGAAGGCGGTAGCGGCGGCTCAAACGAAGAGAGAGGCGACCCCGAGTTCCCTGGTGGGCATAAAATTGGAATCTCCGACGAAGCCTTTCTTGCAAGATCTAATCCCCCACCCTAATTGGGCGGCGCGAGCTAGTAGTCACCCAACAATCAGAACGGGCGGCGCAAGCAAGGGAGAAAAGAACATTGAATCGATTAGTTAGGGTTTTGGGATTTTAAATCAAGAACTTATTAAAACAATTGAGGGAAAAATTGAAATCAATTTACCAATTAGTTACAAATGATGTTGTGTTGGTAGGCCACCATTATTGGCGGCGACAAGCAGAGGAAAGCCGAGCACGGAGGCAGGACAACACCATCAACCACAACAACGCAATAACCATCGCAACCACCGCACCAGCAGCGTCGGCATGAAGGAGGTGGTGGCCGGCGATGCAGAGGAACGAAGAGAAAGAGTGTTCGAAATTTTGAGGGACGCGGCTTAGGTTTTGTCTTTAGGGGACGACGCAGGGAAAGGTAAGGGAAGAAGAAAGGACCGCGAGAAATGAAAATTTGAGATGCGGCTTAATTTGTTTTGAAATTTTTTTATCCGGTTATTGCAGGGGGCTTTTAAATTGTACGCTGCAACAAAAAGGGTAATTGCAGGGGGCTTTTAAAATGTACGCTGCAACAAACTTTTTTTGCAGGGAACAATTAAATTGTACGCTGCAACAACCCTTTAAATGGTTTGACCCGCGTTGACCGACTGGTTGTTGAAGCGTATTAATACATGTACGCTGCAACAAGGGGGGTGCAACAGGGGTTTTTTCTACTAGTGACGTGTAGGAACGTAGATTGACCTTGGTGAAGTTTTTAAATGAATTTATATTGCTGAAAATTTAGAGTACGATGTTGCAAAAAGTTTTCAACGAATTTCAATCACTAGTTCAATAATTATGATGCTAGGAAAGAAAATGATCAAGTTTTTATATTGAGGAAAGTTCTAAATATGTTTAGGATGCATTTAGAATGCTTTATTGTGGTTGTCAATGATTTGAAATTGATTGATTTGTTTACACAAGGTACGTACATACCTGTGTGCTTGGAATGTGTGCTAATTGTTGAAACCATGTTGAATTGTTGATGAACTTGGTTATGTTGATATCGTTGATGAATTTAGTCAGGTTGAATATTGCATGTTTAATACTGTTGGTTAGACATATTGAACCTATATTGCATTTTGAGGATTATATCATGTTAGTATGGATGATTGATACAAACATGTTTGATTGGGAACACTAGATTACTTTGTATATAATTCAGATCAGTGGATTGTTGTTCCCTTTTAGCTTTTCACTACTTTATTAGGGCCGAGGACCTCATTTAGTAAGTTGAAACCTTATACCCATATACTGGGTTGATCAGTATTAAAGGAAGGATTGTAGTTAATTGGAATGAGTCTTGTTTGATGCCATTGTGATCACTTACTTAATTCCAAGATAAAAACAGTTGTAAATAAATGTGGATTGTATGCCTTATGTGATTGTTGAGTCATAACAGGGTGTCAATTTGTAAATCATGTAAAGTGAAACTGAGTAGCAATAGCTTTAGACTGTGCACGTCTAAAGTGACGGACAAACATGAGTTGGGGTTCATGGTGGTAGCCCATGGCCTTTAATTCGGACCGGATTGATCACCGTGTCCTATTTTTATTCAAACGTTCCTCGATATCGCAGGTCACTGAGGTTACGGAGTCGCGCTCGTACCTCGTCTTCCTTAGTGATGCCTCTAGCTAGAAAACTCGGTCCATTGTCTATTTCAACTAAAATAATATTATTGTTATAAAAGTCCAGTCCAGTCTAGCCTAGTCTAGTTAAGTATGGTCGTCAAATTATCATGTTTTGTCTGTCCTTGTTTATGTTGATTAGTATCATGTTAGGGTTGTTCGTTAATAGTATCATGTTAGGATTATTATTGTTTTAGTATGTAGTACTCAGCTTTGCTGATTACGTGCTTTGTTTGTGTGTGTTGATCATGGATATGCCTTATTGATCCTGTCATGACCCATCTTTGGTGAGCAGTCTCTAAGGATCAATAAGCGTTGCCCATCTACAGGTTTGAAGATGATGCATCATTGGGATCGGGATTAGAGAGCTTGTAGTTATATTTGCTTTATTAAGTGATTTGGTTTGTTAACTTAAATTTGAAATTTGTCGTACTATTCGTATTTCCTTATTTTAGTTAATTGGTTTTGCACCTAATATGTAATAAGATTATTTATGAACCTAAAAGTTAGTTTTATGTTTTCCGCTGCAAAATTCTGAATAAGCCGTTACGTTTTCACACGGGCGATAATACTTTGATAATTCCCTACAGTTATATTTAAAAAGGGGTATTTAAAAAAATGGGAATTGTCGGGGTGTTACATCAGGAGAATGCTTAACTGGGAAATTGAACTCAACGCGTTTGACATTTCATATGAGCCAAGAAAGGCAGTGAAAGGGCAGGCATTCGCTGATTTTATTGTAGAAATGACCCGACCTGTTCACACGAAGAATGACAAAACACAATGGATAGTTCATGTAGACGGGTCTGCCACCCAAAATGGGTGTGGGGCAGGCACCATCTGCGAATCGCCAGAAGGAGACATATATGAGTATTCCATGCGTTTCAAGTTCCAAGCATCAAATAATGAGGCCGAGTACGAAGCATTAATATGGGGGATCCAAATGAGGAAAGCGGCGGGAGCAGAAGAAATTTTGGCTTTATCCGATTCCGAGCTGATCGTCAGCCAAGTAAATGGAGAATATGAAGCAAAGGATGAAGCCATGATGAAGTACTTGGAAATTGTTCGTTGAGAGATACAACCACTAACGAGTTTTGAGGTACGGCGAATACCCCGGGATGAGAACAACAAAGCAGACGCCTTGTCCAAATTGGTCAGCTCCGCATCCTACGATACCCCACGACACGTGTTCTGGGAGGCGAAACAAAGAAAAAGCATTGATGTCATAGAAACAACTGTCCTGGACCTGACGGCTACCTGGATGGATGATATAGTCAACTACAAAATGAATGGGGTACATCCAGAGGATCCTAAACAAGCGGAGAAGCTGCAAAAGAGATGCTGTTGGTTTTAGATGTGGAATAGGACCTTATACAAGAATTCTTTCTCTCGGCCCCTCCTCCGCTGTGTAACCCCAGAAAAGGGGCGCGAAGTTTTGGAAGACCTGCATCAAGGGTTATGCAGCTCTCACATGGGGGGAAGAGCTTTGGCAGAAAAAGCTCTAAGGCCTGGGTATTACTGGCCCACCCTCAAAGAGGACACACTCGACCTGGTCAAACGATGCGACAAATGTCAGCGGTTTGCTCACTTGATTCGCCGCCCTGCTCAGAAGCTAACACCTATCACCAGTCCAATACCGTTTGCTAAATGAGGAATGGATTTGTTGGGCCCTTACACCACGACACCAGGTGGGGTACGCTATGTAATAGTGGCTGTTGACTACTTCACCAAATGGGTAGAAGCTGAAGCGCTAAAAAACACTAAAGCACAGGATGTAAGAGTTTTCATCTGGAAAAACATCATCACTCGATTCGGTGTCCCTCAATTTATTGTCTTCGATAACGGGCCACAATTCAAAACACCAAAGTTAGAAGACTGGTTGGCCGACCACGACATCACGGCCTGTTTTGCGTCGGTCGGCCGCCCCCAAGCCAACGGGCAGGTTGAGGCATTCAACAAGATTATTTCTGAAGGGATGAAAAAGAAGGTAGATGAAGATAAAGGACTGTGGGCAGACGAGTTACCCAATGTCTTATGGTCCATACGGACCACGACAAAAAATTCAAGAGGAGAAACACCCTTTCTATTAGCATATGGAGCTGAAGCCGTCTTACCAATAGAAATGTGCGAACCTACTCTACGCGTAATGCTATTTGATGAACATGCCAACAGGGAAATGATGAAGGTGGCCCTGGATTTCCTGCCCGAAACCAGAGGAAACGCGGCTTTGAGACAACAACTATACAAGCTACGCATGGCTAGAGAGTACAACAAAAAGGTCTCTAGACGGATTCTAAAAGTAGGAGATTTTATGCTAAGGAAAATGGAAGTCGTTGGACGCGCTAATGAGCAAGGGAAACTCACCCCTACATGGGAAGGTGTTAGGTTATGATACATATGAATAAACATAAATCATGCGGAAAAACCATAAAGCCAGGAAACATATTATTTACACATAATCATTTAGCATAATTCAGATGCATACACTTTGTAGCGTGCCCTCCCTAGCTGCGCCCGAACCGAACAAGAACAAGTCTTTAGGACTCCAAGTGTCGTCCCTCCGTAGATAGTCCACAGCACGTCCGGATCCGCCTTAAGATTGACCAACTAGAATCGCCCTTAAGGTTACTTAGGATTTTCGGCTATTTTGGGTTGCAAGTGTTTGGCTGATTTTTGCTTAAAAATCTTACCTTTGAATACTTCAAAATCGTCTGTTAAATATGTGACCCTAGGCCTATATTTATAGAGTTTATGGAAAGGAATTATAATCCTACTAGGATATGGATTTATTAATTAGAATCCTATTAGAACTCTAAATAATAGATTTAATCTCTTAGGATTAGGATTAGGATTTAATCAATGCACGAATTCCAATAGGATTAGGATTCATTACAAACACGAGTGTTGCACGACCACGAGGAACGCACGCACCCGCGCAAGCCTTGCGGCCCACACGAGCAGGCGTTGCCTCGCAGCCCACGAGCATAAGCCCGCGCGCGCCTATGGCCTTGCTGGGCCTGGCCTTGCGCTGGGCCTGGTGAGGTTGTGGCAGCTCCGTGTTTGGGCGCTTAGCTTGCTGGGCGTGGGCCTGGCTTCGTGCTGGGCCTTCGTCTAGCAAGCCTTTTCCGATGCTAATTCGTACGATGCGCTTCCGATTAAATTCCCGGTTCCGGAATTCATTTCCGATACGAACAATATTTAATATTTCCTATTCCGGAATTAATTTCCGTTTCGAACAAATATTTAATATTTCCGTTTCCGGAATTATTTTCCGATTCTGACAATATTTCCGTTTCCGGCAATATTTCTGATTCCGGCAATATTTCCATTTCCATTAATATTTTCCGATACGTACCATGTTTCCGTTTCCGGCAACATCTATGACTTGGATAATATTTATATTTCCGATACGATCCATATTTCCGTTTCCGGCAATATCATCGTTTCCGGAGTATTCATTTGCTTGCCTTTGACGATCTTAGCTCCCACTGAAACCGAGATCCGTCGATTCGGAATATCCATAGATGGAGTATTTAATGCCATTAAATACTTGATCCATTTACGTACTATTTGTGTGACCCTACGGGTCCAGTCAAGAGTAAGCTGTGGATTAATATTATTAATTCCACTTGAACTGAAGCGGCCTCTAGCTAGTGTAGACACCTACTTTTTTTCCCATTCCCGAAAGGGAAGGTTCGATGATGAGAACATAAATCTCCACTTGACAACGCATCTCCTATAAAATAACGAATCTCAATCACCCTTTTCATTTCACCTGAAACCTGCTATTTATAGAAACCTGCTAAAAATAGTAACTGCCGTAATGGGTAGTTGTTAAAAGTGGCAAGTCATAAAAGATAGAAACCTGTCGGAATTAGGTGTTGCACTCCAACATAAATCCTAAATGAGATAGAAATTGCGAGAGAATCCTATTCCTAATATGATTCGAAAGTAAGAGTTACGTATTAATTAAAATCCTAACGAGACTAGAGTTCGTAACGGGCCCAGACGCATTCCGTCATAAGGTTAATACGCACTAAAAGACTCAATTAAGTCTCAAACACTCCGGATTTTAGGAATCAGAATCAGACTAAGAAAACAGCCCAGACCCTATTTTCAACGCCTGGTTCTGGGCGCCAAAATTTTCGGCGCCCAGGCCTGGGCGCTGAAAATACCTGGGACGTGTTCTTTCCTAATTCCTTGTGGATTAGATTTCTACGATTCTATCTTTCCACGAACTCTTTTCTATAAATAGGGCCCTAAGTGCGACGTGAAAACGGACACAATTATTATTCTGAGTATTGACTCTAAACCCCTAAGCATCAGCCTCACGCTGCAAAAACCGATCACGCGTTCTGTCGCAATCGATCCATAAATCGAACAGAACGTATCCTGTCCCATAACTTGAGATTCGTTAAATAAAAGGAGAACTAGCAAAGTCAAAGTGGTTAGTGTTCTGAGAACCGTGACGCACCTCTCAAGGGTGCGTCGTAATGTGTCCCTTTTCTATGATTTAATTGCTTTCCTCGCCCTTTTTATGAACTGTTAAACTAACTAAATCTGATTGTTCTATCACGCCTAATAAATATGATATTTTTGGGAAATTGGATTATCATGCTAGGTCCCTTAATACAATCTAAATCAGATAATCGCGCTCGATCTAGTACTATATGTTGCATATTGCTAAAATCAACTCAGATTAGTTTAATAGTTAACACCTGTCCCTTCAATTATTTATGCTGAGCTAGTAAGGATATCCTGCCTCTGGAGTTATCAAAGAGCGAGTACTCCTCTCGGTAGTTACAGTCCCCCGAACCCTCAATCTCTACCTTGCGGGTGTATGTTGAGAGATCCCCACCCCAGGGATCACAAGGGAACCTACGGCCGTCGTGGTCAAACATAATTGCACTCCCTTTATGTCACGATAACCGGGTTTTGTCAGTTTTCTCATTTTCGTTAAAAACTGAATGGCGACTCCTATATTACTAGTCAATTGGGTGTAAACTCACAGGAAATCCAATTACACTTGATTTGACAAAAAAAAGCGTCACACCCACGAGGGACGAGGTCACGCATTAGCCTAGTGCTTTTTCGACCCCCTCACAGTGGCGATTCCACTGGGGATAGTAAAGGAAATACTCGTGCTCGTAGGTAATCAAAATAGCCGAAGGGTGAAACGATCCTACCCCGCGTTTATTTCCCCATCAAGTTGGGACGACCTGAAAAAATCAGCATATTAATGTGAACGGGAAGAACCGCATAACGAATCTTGGCTCCCTTGATGTTTCATCTCGGGAGTTGGGAATAGGGATACCCATCGCCAACCGGGGGGTGCATACGCTTCGAATGTTGTCCACTCGGCACTTTCGCTAGTAGTACACTCGTCCCAAACCCAATCGCTCGCCCATTAGGTCCCTCTCATTGGTGCATGCCCCCTTGGCTTACATCGTGATTGGCCTCTTGGGCGAAATTCGTCTGTTGAAGGCACTACCTCGACCGGGGCATGTGTTAGATCTGGGATAGAAGCGGTACCAAGCCAGGCGCAAAAACTACCCATAGAAGCCTATCATAAACTACATGACATAATATTATTGCTTCATGATGTAATGTTAGTTATGTGTAGAGAAATATGTGATTGTGTGTGACAAACATTGTTAGCAAACCAACGACCTTAAAAAATTGCCCAAACATTCATAAACCATACTGGCCAAAGAGTTATACCAAGATACGTGTTCCGCAAACCCGAACGATCGCCACAAAATAAGCGACGCTCGGGATGGCCCGTAACGAATCCCACAAACGCTGCACAATACGTAAAGGACTTTATTGGGCAAGCACGCAAAATCGAAGTCGCATAAAAAAAAGTAGACGCAAACAGAAAACGAGAACCAGCCAGGGACGCGTTTTCAACGCCCCTGGCTGGGCGCCATAATTTCTCACGCCCTACGCTGGGCGCTGAAGTTGCTGCCTAGCCTTTTGGTCAGGCGCAACAGCCTTGGTGCCCGCGCAAAAAATATGTAGCAAAATCTATTCGTGAAAAACTGCTGCAAGGGCGTATGAAAAGCACTCGATTCTAGAAGCGACTTAAAAAAAAAAAATAACTCTTTGCGTCGTTGTTAGGCCTCCTACGATGACAATGCTCGGCACCAAAACCGAACATGCTAATAACTATGAATGTCACACGGGCAAGTGTTTCGAAAATCCAAAGAATGACCAAAAGAAAGAACTAAAAGTGTACCAACAAAAGAAAGAGCGAAAAACCAATAGAGAGAGTCAAAGTCTAGACTAAGTAATTCTTGAAACTTTGGGACCTAAACTTTAGCTTATCTTATGCATAGGACTGGTCCTGCCACTTGGTGCCGATCGGGAAATCGAAGGTTAGTACGTCTCGAAGATACATCGCCAACACCAGGTTTAGTGACTCCAAGCTCCGTCCGTCATCCCTCATTTCATGGATCTCCGCTTCCCCAACCTCGATTCGCACCCTCAAACATGTCCATCGAAGAATTGCGAGAGAAGATGGCTCAAATGACCCAACTCATGGGCCAACTGAAAATGGAAAACGAAGCCTTAGCGGCTGCACAAGCCAAAAATGACCTCGATAACGAGAAGAGGATTGAAAAAATGGTCCTACAACAAACCATGGGGAGCAAGTACTTCTCCCTCGATCCTGAACCTTTTTCTGGCAAGCTACCAGAAAAGTTTAGTTCATCTGACTTACAAAAGTTTAAAGCCACGGACAATCCCCGTGATCATCTATTGAGCTTCGTGAATGCCATGAACTTGAAAGGCGTGGACAAGTCCATGTATTTACCTGCCTTTCCTTTGTCCTTGGAACCTGTGCCGCTCAAATGGTACTATCACCAGGACCCTAAGCTCTTCCCCACTTGGGAAGACTTTGTCAATGTCTTCATCAAGCAATACTCGTCGAACATGGATTTCCAAGTCACCATGTGCGAGCTGGAAGTTCTCTTCCAAAAGAAAAATGAGGGTTTCACAACCTACTTTGCTAGATGGAGGGACCAGGCGGCCCAACTAATCAATAGGCCTCCCGAAACAGAATTGGTCAACAAATTCATTGACAACCTGGACCCGGCTTACAGACAACACCTTAGGTACCTGGGACTTGACACTTTCAAAAGAGTTTATGATGTGGGAATAAAGATCGAGGATGATCTCGCAAAAACAATACAAAGTAAACCCGCCTACAAAAGCAACACCTACAACAGGGGCAACACATCCCAAGCCTAAGAAGTCCATGTCGTAGAGGAGACTCCCGCCCGAAGAAGCCCTGGAAGATGGGTTCGAGACCGAAAGTTTGCCCCACTCGGGTCGACTTTGGTACAAGCCTTCGAAAGACTAACCAATCAAGGAAAGTTGAGACCTATAGGCCCCACCCGTGACCCTCCTGTCAAGAGAAAATATTGGGTCGAAGGTACTTATTGCAAATTCCATCAAGGAAATGGGCATGACACTGAAAACTGCTGGAACCTAAAAAATACAATCCAGGACATGATAGAGGATGAAGTGATACCTCTCCCTAACGTTGGCGAACCCAACAACAATAAGAGCCCACTCGGCTCTTGTCACATCTCTCTCGACCAACCATAAAATGAGAACTTCGACCCTACGGTGTACATTACACCTCAAGGTGCACCACTCGCTGTGGTCCCTATGGATCGAATCGAGAGAGAAGTGTGCGGTGTGTGGGATGATGTTGCTGAAGATATTTACCTATCTCAAGTGTCGGACCAGGACCTCTTTACTGAAACTTGGCCCGGGTATGCTCTCATTGACACCACCCCTCAGGAGCCCGAGGTCGACAAGCTCACCCGATCCGGAAGGATATACTAACCGGATATTCGCCCACCTCCTATGGACGATATCCCAGTTAGGCAAACTCCTGAGAATGGACGGCACACCACCGTCGCGGAAGTCATTGAAAATCCTCTCTTGAAACAACTAAAAAGAACCAAAGCCGAAATTACCATCTGGGATCTCATGTGTACTTCAAAGGAACATCGCAAAAAGCTTATTCGCTCACTCGACCTCATCTCAAAACCTACATATATCACACCTGACTCATTGGTTAACCACGTCACGAGAGATGCCGAAGAAAAGGCCATAGTTTTCACTGACAAAGACTTGCCCAAAGAGGGGGGTGCTCACAATAAAGCCCTCTATCTAGTAGTTGGATGCAAAGGACAAAACATTCCCCTAGCGCTCGTAGATAACGGTTCGGCGGTTAATGTTTGCCCATTGCGAACCGCCCATTGCTTGGGGATAGGAAACGATGACTTCCAAACCTCCACGCAAGGGGTACAAGCTTATGATAACTCCCGAAGGCCTGTGTTGGGAAAAATCAACCTTACCATACAAACCGGGCCTGTGGCACGCACCACGGAGTTTCAAATAATAGACATCAAGCCCACTTTCAACCTCCTCTTGGGGCGACCTTGGCTCCATGACTTAGGAGGTGTGGCTTCTACCTTGCACCAAATGGTTAAACTTAACCATAACGGGGTAATACTAGAAATCCGCGCCCCTCCTCTCGACGTCAGTTGTACTATGGTTGGAACGGCCGAAACTGCAGACGACCTTTATGGGTTTCAAATGGAAGAAGCAATCCAGTTCATCGAAGACTATGATCCAACATTCCTAGACCCGCACGCATCCGAGTCATCCCTAGAATGCTGTTAGCTCAAGGTTATTTCCCTGGAACCCCATTGGGCATAAGGAAGAAGGAATGCACATTCCATCCTTTACCCAACTGTGAGGGGGTCGAAAAAGCACGAGGCTAATGCGTGACCTTGTCCCTCGTGGGTGTGACGTTTCTTTTTGTCAAATCAAGTGTAATTGGATTTCCTGTCTAGTAATATAGGAGTCGCCATTCAGTTTTTAACGACAATGAGAAAAACTGACAAAACCCGGTTATCGTGACATAAAGGGAGTGCAATTATGTTTGACCACGACGGCCGTAGGTTCCCTTGTGATCCCTGGTGTGGGGATCTCTCAACATACACCCGCAAGGTAGAGATTGAGGGTTCGGGGGACTGTAACTACCGAGAGGAGTACTCGCTCTTCGATAACTCCAGAGGCAGGATATCCTTACTAGCTTAGCATAAATAATTGAAGGGACATGCGTTAACTATTAAACTAATCTGAGTTGGTTTTAACAATATGCAGCATATAGTACTAAATCGAACGCGATTATCTGATTTAGATTGTTTTAAGGGACCTAGCATGATAATCCAATTTCCCAACATATTATCTTTATTAGGCGTGATAGAATAATCAGATTTAATTAGTTTAACAGTTCATAAAAGGGCGAGGAAAGCAATTAAACCATGGAAAAGGGACACATTACAACGCACCCTTGAGAGGTGCGTCACGGTTCTCAGAAAACTAACCACTTTGACATTGCTATTTCTCCTTTTATTTAACGAATCTCAAATTATGGGACGGGATACGTTCTGTTCGATTTATGGATCGATTGCGACAGAACGCGTGATCAGTTTTGCAGCGTGAGGCTTAGGCTTAGGGGTTTAAAGTCAATACTCAGAATAATAATTGTTTGTTGTTTTTACGTCGGCTTTAGGGGTCTATTTATAGGAAAGAGTGGCGTAGAAAGATAGATTTTCAGGAATTTGAATACCAAACGGATGAGGAAAACAATCCGTCCCAGGTATTTTCGGCGCCCAGCTCTGGGCGTTAAAGATTTCGGCGCCCAGGGCTGGGCGTTGAAAATAGGGTCTGGGCATAATTCTTTGTCAAATTGGACTCTAGAGTACGGAGTCCATTAAGAGACTTAATCCGAGTTATTTGGTGCGTATCAATTTACGACGGAATGCGTCTGGGCCCTTTACGAACTCTAGGTTCGTTATGAGTTTAATTAATACGTTAACTCTTTTATCGAACTGCGATAGGAATAGAATTCCTTTTAAAATTTCTATCTCTTTTAGGATTATGTTGGAGTGCAACACTAATTCTCACAGGTTTCTATCTTTTTATTCTTACTACTTTTAACAACTACCCATTACGGCAGTTACTATTTTTAGCAGGTTTCCATAAAGAGCAGTTTTCGGGTGAAATGAGAAGGGTGATTTGAGATTCGTTATTTTATAGGAGATGCGTTGACAAGTGGAGATTTATGTTTTCATCATCGAACCTTCCCTTTCGGGAATGGGGACAAAAGTAGGTGTCTACAGTTAGCCCCCACTTTGACTAAGTCTTGGAGTAAGACGATGGTCAAAGTATTAGACGGAGTGCGTCACACAAGCCATGGTGACCTGTTTTTGCGAGGGTCTCACGAGCCCCCGAGTGATAACATTTGACTTAAGGGTCATCACTTGAAGTGTCGACATATCCCTCACGTGTCATTGGGATTTGTCAACGGATAGTATAGAAACTCCCTCACTTTGTCATTGGAAGTATCTAAAGAGGCGTAGAAAACTCCCTCACTTTGTCATTGGGAGTAGCTACTTGATGTTTTTGAAACCAAAGCTATAAAGTGTAATTGGGCCTGGCCAAGCCCAATCACGAGGAAAAAATGTTTTTAAAGATTCTCATTTTATGGGTTAGCTAAACGAGAAAACCTCCTTGTTTTTATGGGACGTAAAACTATGGAAAATCCAGCACATCGTTCTTTTTTCAAAAAACGGAAAACCAATCCTTTAATTTTTGGAAAAAAGGAAAACTACTCACATCGCTTTAATTTTTTTGGAAAAACGGAAAACCAATCTTTTAAAGGGAAAGCTACTCACATCGCTTTTTTGGAAAAACGGAAAGCCAATCCTTTAAAAAAAGGAAAGCTACTCACATCGCTTTTTTTGGAAAAACGGAAAACCAATCCTTTAAAAAAGGAAAGCTACTCACATCGCTTTTTTTTTTTTGGAAAAACGGAAAACCAATCCTAAAAAAAAGAAAGCTACTCACATCGCTTTTTTGGAAAAAACGGAAAACCAATCCTTTAAAAAAAAGAAAGCTACTCACATCGCTTTTTTTGGAAAAACGGAAAACCAGAAAAGGTTATCGCTGCGACGACTAAGGACCTGCGCGGCTAGTGACGCAGACCCCGCCGGCTGAAGATGGCGAGCCATGTCCGTTTGAGGGTGGACGTCCATGAATTCGTTTTTCAATTTGGAACTCGCGCGGTTCGTGGCGCGATCTTGCCCAATTGAGGTGGGCAAGTCCCTATTTCATTGGTTCTTGTGATTTCTTTTGAGAATTTCTTTTCTTATTCATTCTCGCAGGAGCGAATTCTTTCGAGGGATGCTCGGATTTTCGTTGTGACCTGAATATGGGTTGACAACGTGCTTAGACGGACCATTGCTTTGTGGTCATCTTCTTTCGTGGTTTTTGAGCTAGTCTTTATGGCTCGATTTTGCCACCACTTGGGTCTTTGATCAGAGGACCACGTACAAGTATCAACGGCGACCTTTGCTCTGAGATCGAAGTCCGTTTTTTTTTTAGTTTATCCAAACATGGGACTGTATAAAGCGTAGTCCAGGAATATGATTTTGACTCCGCGCACTCTTTGTTGGAGTATATATTTTTTCGCGAGCCCCCAAGCACTTGGGCTTGTCGGTCATTTTTTGCCAAGAGAGGGATGTTTATAACGTCTTTTAATCATGTTTGGGGGTCGCGCTCGTATGTGCGAGCGACCTTTATAGTGGTGTGCTATTTTGGTGAAGTCGTGGAGTGCGACTTCAGTTTTCGGGCGACAAAGTTTATTTTCCCATAACATCCGGTTTGGCTTGGCCCGGATTAATCTTTTGACAGACTGTAGACACCTACTTTTGTCCCCGTTCCCGCAAGGGAAAGGTTCGATGATGAAAGCATAAAAACTCCACTTGACAACGCATCTCCTATAAAATAAACGAATCTCGATTCCCCATTTCATTTCACCCGAAACCTGCTATTTATGGAAACCTGCTTAAAATAGTAGCTGCCGTAAAAGGTAGCTACTAAAAGTGGTAAATCATAAAGGATAGAAACCTGTCAGAATTAGGTGTTGCATTCCAACATAAATTCTAAATGAGATAGAAAACTGCGAGAATCCTATGCCTAATATGATTCGGAAATAAGAGTTACGTATTAATTAAAATCCTATCGAGCCTAGAGTTCGTAACGGGCCCAGACGCATTCTGTCATAAAATTGATACGCGCTAAAAGACTCGATTAAGTCTCAAACTCTACGGATTTCAGGAATCCGAATCTGACCAAAGAATTCTGCCAGACCCTATTTTCAACGCCCAGCCCTGGGCGCCGAAAATTCCAGCGCCCAGAGCTGGGCTCCGAAAATACCTGGGATGGATTCTTTTCCTAATCTGTTTGGTATTCAAATTCCTGAAAAACTATCTTTCTACGCCACTTTTTCCTATAAATAGACCCCTAAGTTCGTCGTGAAAGGAACACACAACAATACATAACTATATTCTGAGTATTGACTCCAACCCTTAGCCTAAGCCTCTCGCTGCGAAACTGTTCACGCGTTTTGTCGCAATCGATCCATAAATCGAACAGAACGTATCCTGTCCCATAATTGAGATTCGTTAAATAAAAAGGAGAAATAGCAAAGTCAAAGTGGTTAGTTTTCTGAGAACCGTGACGCACCTCTCAAGGGTGCGTCGTAATGTGTCCCTTTTCGATGATTTAACTGCTTTCCTCGCCCTTTTTATGAACTGTTAAACTAACCTAATCTGATTGTTCTATCACGCCTAACAAATATAATATTTTTGGGAAATCGGATTATCATGCTAGGTCCCTTAATGCTATTTAAATCAGATAATCACGATCTAATTAGTATTATATGTTGCATATTGCTAAAATCAACTCAGATTAGTTTAATAGTTAACGCATGTCCCTTCAATTATTTATGCTGAGCTAGTAAGGATATCCTGCCTCTGGAGTTATCAAAGAGCGAGTACTCCTCTCGGTAGTTACAGTCCCCCGAACCCTCAATCTCTACCTTGCGGGTGTATATTAAGAGATCCCCACACCAGGGATCACAAGGGAACCTACGGCCGTCGTGGTCAAACATAATTGCACTCCCTTTATGTCACGATAACCGGGTTTTGTCAGTTTTTCTCATTGTCGTTAAAAACTGAATGGCGACTCCTATATTACTAGTCAATTGGGTGTATACTCACAGGAAATCCAATTACACTTGATTGAATAAAAAGAATCGTCACACCCACGAGGGACAAGGTCACGCATTAGCCTCGCGCTTTTTCGACCCCCTCACAGTGGCGACTCCGCTGGGGATAGTGAAGGAAATACTCGTGCTTGTAGGTAATCAAAATAGCCGAAGGGTGAAACGATCCTACCCCGCGTTTATTTCCCCATCAAGTTGGGACGACCTGAAAATCAGCATATTAATGTGAACGGGCAGAACATCATAACGAATCTCGGCTCCCTCGGGAGTTGGAACTAAGGATACCTTTTTTCGCCAATAGGGGGGTGCATACGCCACACATGTTTCCCACTCGGTACTTGTGCAGGTAGTACACCTATCCCTAACCTAATCGCTCGCCCATTAGGTCCCTCTCGCCTGCATGCCCCCTTGGCTTGCACTTGCGGGTTGGCCTCTTGAGCGAAATTCGTCTGTTGAAGACACTACCTCGACCGGGGCATGTGTTGGATCTACGATAGAAGCGGTACCAAGCCAGGCGCAAATAACTACCCATAGAAGCCTATCATAAACTACGTGACATATTTAATTTTCAAATCCATGTTTGTAATGTAGTTATGTGTAGCGAACTATGTGACTATGTTATGATTGTACGTACGAATAACGCTAGACAAATAATGCTAGAAAACCGACGACCTTAAAAATTGCCCAAACATTCATGAACCAATTGGCCAAAGAGTTATACCAAAATACGTGTTCCGCAAGCCCGAACGATCGCCACAAAAATAAGCGACGCTCGGGATGGCCGTAACGAATCCCACAAACGCTGCACAACGTGTACAGGACGTTATTAGGCAAGCACGCAAAATTGAAGTCGCATAAACAAAAGTAGACGCAAACAGAAAACGAGAACCAGCCAGGGACGCATTTTCAACGCCCCTGCTGGGCGCCAAACTTTCTCACGCCCACTGCCGGGCGCTGAAGTTGCTGCCTGGCCTTTTGGTCAGGCATAGCAGCCTCGGTGCCCGCGCATGAAAAAATATACGTAGCAAAAAAAAACCTTTCGTAAAAATTGCTGCAGGGGCGTATGAAAAGGCACTCGACTCTAAAAGCGACTAAAAAATAAAAAAATAAATAACTCTCTGGGTCGTTGTTAGGCCTCCTACGACGACAATGCTCGGCACCAAAACCGAGCATGCTAATTAAACGACCTTGAATGTCACATGGGAAAAATATTCAAAAAAATAATGTTCGGATAAAGTCTTCAAGAAAAAAATAAATGTTCAAATAAATCCGAGTCTAGACTAGGCTATGCCAAAATACAATCCAAATCTTAAGTCTAGTTGTCTTATCCATAGAATCGGTCCTAATGCTTGGTGTCGTTCTGCAAGTTAAAAGGTTAAACCATATTGAGTCTCCCTTCCTAACATTTAAATCAATAAAGCACCCACATGTAATTGTCATCCCTTGCTAGGAATCCACGGCCTCAATACTCCCTCTCACCAATAAAATATACTATAGTATTTGCAAAATGGAAACGGTCACATTCTGGAAATCATTCCCCCATAGTCGCACAACCCCCAAAGTGAACCTAAGGTGTCAATACCATTAGCACAAAATTAATGGCCTCAAGGCTTATGATCACATTGGGTCACGACTATCATAGTCCTCTTGAGCCACTCGCTCCTTGAAGTTCCCCTAAGTACGGACTAAAAAGATTTTCCATGAATACAACATGACAAACCATGAAAATACCCAAATCGGCATTCCATAAGGCTACCATTGGGGTAAAGCAATACACGCTAAGAGAGAAGCCGCACTAATGATTCTAGTCTTGCAAAAATAAAAATTCATCTCCACAACTAACTACCTTGCCAACATTAAGCAACATGGCACATGACAAATTAACGCCCAAGGGTTAAAATCTAAAGTGTCAACCAACGAAAGTTATGGTCCAATTAGCCTAAGTTTGAGAATCTCTTGGTCAAGTGTTATAGGCTTACGCCACGTCATTATTTTGAGTCTAGGCCACCTCCTTCTATTCATACATGGGTTATAATCAGAAAGATTAATGAAAGTTCGAGTCTAAATCACAACGTCCAATTAAATCCCAGAAACTGGAATCTAAAAAAAAAAGAGCAAAAATTATTTTCGATGCAATTCTTTCGTTAAATTTCAATAAGGTAAAAACAACATTTTTGAATCTACGCTATTTGCATATTTTAAGAAACGACTAAATACGCTTGCAAAGTAAGATAATTTAAAGGTCCACCCTAGGCATACTAAAATTAAAGGTCCACTATAGGCCTACCAAACGAGGCTCACTCGGTCTCGCCTCGTGACTCAAAGACCACAACCATCTACCTTTTAGCCCAAATTAAAAATTGAAGAATTTATGTTGGGGAGGAATCCCAAGGAAAAAAGAAAGAAAAAAATAGAAAGAGAAAAGGGAGAGCGAAAAGAGCAGGCCAGGGAATACTTATCCCGTAGTGCAACATTTACCTAAGTAAACGAAGGAAAAGAATTGAGTCAACCAATCCAACTCATAAAATTCTACGATGTGTACCCTTTCCAATCCTTATGCTCTTAGACGCCTTCACTCTGGGGTCCCTGTTCAGCTCATTTTAACCTATCCATGTTCTCATTGCCATGACCCAAGAAACCATTACCTCGACTCTTGTTCTTGAACTCGTTGTCAACCGCAAACCACGCACGGCCATTGACACGTGCGTCATGCCCATTATTTCCAAAGCCCAAACATGTTCTTACGCCACCATTAGCATAATGACCATATAACTTGTGTGAATGCATCCTGTTGATATTCCCTTGAGCCGTCCCCATGCTGCTCATTGGCCTTGGTTGATGTAAACTCGTGACACTAGTTCGAGGCTGCAAATTGTGAGCCTTAGCTAATATAATCCTCATGCTTAACCAATACCTATACAAATTATCCTATCTCATTCAACCCGCCTTTCAAACCGTCTTGAGTCACGAATATAAAAAATAAAAAGACAAAGACAAATGAAAAGTACAAAAAATGTAAATAATACAAAAGCAAACTTTGCAAAGCGCCTTTAAAGTTAGTCTAAAAAGGAAAAGAACCATCTAGCGCACAAAAAAGATTCGCCCAGAAATAATTTTCAGTGCCCACAGCTGGGCGCCGAAATCTTTAGCGCCCCAGCCTGGGCGCTGAATCTCTCTGCTCGCCAAAATTTTGTCCAGAAGTGCTCGTCATTTTATCCGCACATACACGGAAAAATAACGAACACTTGGAGGGGTAGAGCACGTATTCAGATATACGTACCACCAAAGGAATACATGTACTCAATCAAAAAAATATAAAACAAATTTTTCGAGTTACGACAAGGCAGTAGATTAAAATAATAATAAACTTCACTTATTCTACCGTTTCAAATAATATGTTTCCATCTTAGAACGTACTTGTTTAAAATCGGCATTCTAAGAAACCATTTTCTAGGCTAAGAACTACGCAAGACCTGATTCCAAATTAAATCTTTTAAGGCGGATACGTAGGCAATCCATGATTCGGTCCAACCAATTTGCAAAAATATTAAAGCCTATAGAATAAACAAGAATAAGAAATAGAGTCCCTTATTGAAATTTAATTACTTGCAATCCAAGTCGAAAGAAAAATTTAAGTCAAAGAAAGAATCCAAGTCGTCAAGATGCCAAAATGAGCACACATCGAAGAATAATAAAAGGCACGTACCCTTGCCAGAAGGAGCACTCACACTCCTAGGCACTTAGCCAAGACTCAAAAGACCGCCTTGCCTCAATTTAATGGGGGCTAGCGCAAGCTTCCATGACCTCTCAAATACTCGACTTGACCTTCCCTAAAGCGAACTAACTCACTTAAAGACCTTCTTTCACCACTAGACATATTCGTTCGCTTAAAGACCTTCTTTCACCCCAAGACACAGTCATAATCGCCAACAAGTAGTAAAGGCAGTAAGCTTGCAATAAAGAGGATTGTTCTACGGTATCGCCCCATCATTCATTCGAACTCAGGGCACTCGTTCATGGTAATTCAAATGTTTGCGAATCCCCTTTGAAAAGAAAAACAGACATTCTCAATAGGACTTGGCACTTAACCAAGGCTCACCCTACTTAGACATATGACACGGACATCTAAAATCGAAATTTAAAAAGCATCGTTAATGGGAAGACATAATAGCAACTGGGGGCTAAAAAATTGAAATGAAAGAGCTAGGGAAAGAACTAAGTATACCTTGACCTTTTGTGCAGACATACACCAAGTAAATCTAAGTCAATTTGAAAACGGTTTATATTCCCGCAGTTCTAGAAAAGATGGCCTTAAAAGCCTAAAGCATATGCCAAACGGGCACAAGTATATCTTGACGCCCGCACCCTGGCTTCCAGCAAATCCTTAGACAGCATTCCAAAAATCGTAACAGTATTTTGATCCTGTACGAACCCTTCTATAAGTCAACTTACTTAGGACACCTCGGACTGTACACAGTAGGATTCGGATTTTAAATAATTTTCAAAGACTTATTCGAACATAATAAAGTGTCGTTGGTTTAAGCTAAATATGTGTTTATCTCGATGTTACAAAGTGAGTCAAAAAGATTTCTAAATATGATTATGGGTAAAGAAAGGCACCTAACTTTTGGTCAAGGCACACTTCCACATGTTACTACCTTGACCATGGCGATGTCGCATAATACGACATTTACAAGAGAAGTAGCAGGTCACTACTCGAACGTACCTCGCACTAAACGAGTCTGGTTCAAACTATTCATGATCCCTGTCACCATGAATGCATAAAGACGTATGCAAAGCATTATAGCACCAAGCCAATCCCGTAGCTACAATTGGGGGCTTGAGAAAAACACTCTAAAAATGCTCGAAATGACGATTTTATCGCAAATTCTCGACGCTAATGCTATACATACATCATAGGGGCACAATCCTAAGCTTTAAATTGTGAAAAACAAACCTTAGAATGGCTACAACCCCTCCCAGATTCTAAGCGCTACTTAGAATATATAAAGTCACCCCACTAACAAGGGTAACTGAAAATCGCGAGTCACCAAAACTCCGATCAAACCACTGCACATAACGCTCGCCCTATAAAGCGCCCGTTACACAGTCTACATCGTTCCAAAGCAAAAGCGAAAAAAAAATCATCAAAATATACCCAGAAATCAATTTCAACGCCCAGAGCTGGGCGGCGATATCTTTAACGCCCCAGCCTGGGCGCTGAATCTTTCTGCTAGCCAAGTTTTGCCCAGATACAAAAATAAGAAAGAAAATCATCGCATCGAACGAAGTAATAAACCCACACAGAAGGTGCTACACTTGTTCGAGCACCTGAACGATTCAGCGCGATAAAGTACTCCAATGCAAAAATAATAATGATATCCTAACGTTTGGAGGAATGTTCTAAGACACGCCGTTAGGCCACACAAGCCTACGTTGCACCATAATTTCAACCATCCCACGGTACAAGTCTAAAAAGGAGAGTAAGGCATACTGCCCTAATGCGGGCACGACCAAAGAGTATGTGTAAAAGAGGCAAAGACTACTTATCGCCCAAATTCAAAATGCAAGCCACACGACTTCTATATTAAGGATTAAAGGTAGCAAAATATTACCTACCACGAAAGGGATAGCTCGCACCTACACGAGCGGAACCCAGGGCATCTTTCTCGAAAGAACCTACAAAAATCGTACGCCAAAAGGAAGCATCCCAACATGCATACTTGGGGGCTCCAAGCTACGAAACAACCATAGCAAAAAAAAAATAAAAAAATAATAAAAAAAAAATTCTCGAAGTAAATGTTTGAACAATCGAAAGGGCACGATGTTTGAGCCCACCTCGTGAATAGGCCTGAATCCTATCAAGCTTCTAAGCAAACTGTTCAAAATCAGTCATCGCTCAAAAAAAATGATTCAAGCAAACTGATTAATGGACCGCACACAACGGCCATTCTATGAACGTTCGTTCGCACATACATATCATCATCGAACATTCACGAACGCGTTCAAAAAGAAAAATATACAACAACAAGAGCGGTCAAAGTCTTACGCCTCAAGGCATGTTCCTCGGGCCATATAGACTCGCCCAACTACCACAATAACTGTACGCCTTAAAAAGCAACAGTTCCTTAAAATAATCGCCCTAAAGCAACAAGCACCGTAGTCCACCAATCGGCTACTACTTCTCAAGAAAATCATCACGTTCTAAAAACAAAAAAAAACAAGAGAATACATAGAACTTCCAAGTGAAATAAACGAATGAACAAAAGGCCAACTGTGTCATCAAAAGACCAGCCCAAACAACACTTTTAACGCCCCACCTGGGCGTGAATTATTTCAACGCCCAGGCCTGGGCGCCGAAAATGTACCCAGGCTCAAAAAAGGCCCTAACTTCTAGTGGGCCCTACCGCATCCATTCAACTAAAAAATTACCGATTTCCTTACTGAAAGTCGCACCTCACGACTTTGTCAAGGAATAGCACACCACTACAAAGATCGCTCGCACTTACGAGCACAATCCCAAATACGATCAAGGACATTACATGATGCGTATCCCCAAGGAACCTCTTTGACAAGAAATGACCGTCAAGCACGAATGCTTGGGGGCTCGAAAAAAAATATAGAGTATACGAACTTAAAAACAATATTCCCAGACTACGCTATACGAAGTCCCGTGTTTGGATGTCTCAAAAAATAAAAAATAAGCCGTTTTACGACCTCAAGACAAAGGTCGCCGTTAATACCTATACATAGTCCCCTAATCAAGGACCCAGGTAGTGGCAAAATTGAGCCGTAAGGACTAACTCAAAACCCTAAAGGATGATGACCACAAGACAATGGTCCGTCTAAGCACATTGTCAACCCACATTCAGGTTGCAACTAAACCCGAGCATCCCTCGGAAGAATTCGCTCCTACAAGAATAAATAAAAAGAAATTCTCAAGAAAAAAATGAAATAGGGACTTGCCCATCTCAATCGGGCAAGATCGCGGCACGCGAATCCCAAATCGAAAAAAACGAATTCAGGGACGTCCACCCTTAGCGGACAGGGCTCGCCCACCCTCAGCGGGCGGGGTGTGCGTTACTAGCCGCGCAGGTCCTGAGTTTTCGAAAAAATAAAGTCTTCAAAATTAAAACAGGCTCGCCATCTTCAGCCGGCGGGGTCTACGTCACAAACCGCGTAGGTCCTTATTTTCAAAAAAGCAAAACAAATTTCGAAATAGATTCGTCCACTTCTATCGGACGGGGTGTCCACCCTTAGCGGACAAGGTTCGCCATCTTCAGCCGGCGGGGTCTACGTCACAAACCGCGTAGGTCCTTATTTTCAAAATTTCAAAAACAGATTCGTCCACTTCTATCGGACGGGGCATCCACCCTCAGCGGACAGGTTCGCCATCTTCAGCCGGCGGGGTCTACGTCACAAACCGCGTAGGTCCTTATTTTCAAAACATCAAAACAGATTCGTCCACTTCTATCGGACGGGGCGTCCACCCTCAGCAGACAGGCTCGCCCACCTTCAAAGGGCGGGGTCTGCGTCACTAACCGCGCAGGTCCTTAGTCGTTGCAGCGATAACTTTTTTCGGTTTTCCCTTTTTCCAAAAATTAAAGGATTGGTTTTCCCTTTTTCCAAAAATTAAAGGATTGGTTTTCCCTTTTTCCAAAAATTAAAGGATTGGTTTTCCGTTTTTCCAAAAAAGAACGATGTGCTGGATTTTCCTTCGTTTTACGTCCTATAAAAACAAGGGGGTTTTCTCGTTTAGCTAGCCCTGAAAATGAGAATCTTTAAAAACGTTTTACCTCGTGATTGGGCTTGGCCAGACCCAATTACACTTTACAGCTTTAATTTCGAAAACATCTGTAGCTACTCCCAATGACAAAGTGAAGGAGTTTCTACGCACCTTTAGATCCTTCCAATGACAAAGTGAGGAAGTTTCTATACTATCAGTTGACAAATCCCAATGACACGTGAGGGATATGTCGACGCTTCAAGTGATGACCCTTAAGTCAAATGTTATCACTCGGGGGCTCGTGAGACCCTCGCAAAACAGGTCACATACACCATGGCTTGTGTGACGCACTCCGTCTAATACTTTGACCATCGTCTTACTCCAAGACTCAGTCAAAGTGGGGGCTAACTGTAGACACCTACTTTTGTCCCCGTTCCCGCAAGGGAAAGGTTGGATGATGAAAGCATAAAAACTCCACTTGACAACGCATCTCCTATAAAATAAACGAATCTCGATTCCCCATTTCATTTCACCCGAAACCTGCTATTTATGGAAACCTGCTAAACATAGTAGCTGCCGTAAAAGGTAGCTTATAAAAGTGGTAAATCATAAAAGATAGAAACCTGTCAGAATTAGGTGTTGCATTCCAACATAAATCCTAAATGAGATAGAAAACTGCGAGAATCCTATGCCTAATATGATTCGGAAATAAGAGTTACGTATTAATTAAAATCCTAACAAACCTAGAGTTCGTAACGGGCCCAGACGCATTCCGTCATAAAATTGATACGCGCTAAAAGACTCGATTAAGTCTCAAACTCTACGGATTTCAAGAATCCGAATCTGACCAAAGAATTCTGCCAGACCCTATTTTCAACGCCCAGCCCTGCGCGCCGAAAATTCCAGCGCCCAGAGCTGGGCGCCGAAAATACCTGGGACGGATTCTTTTCCTAATCCGTTTCGTATTCAAATTCCTGAAAAACTATCTTTCTACGCCACTTTTTCCTATAAATAGACCCCTAAGTTCGACGTGAAAGGAACACACAACAACACATAACTATATTATGAGTATTGACTCCAACCCTTAGCCTAAGCCTCTCGCTGCGAAACTGTTCACGCGTTCTGTCGCAATCGATCCATAAATCGAACAGAACGTATCCTGTCCCATAATTGAGATTCGTTAAATAAAAAGGAGAAATAGCAAAGTCAAAGTGGTTAGTTTTCTGAGAACCTTGACGCAGCTCTCAAGGGTGCGTCGTAATGTGTCCCTTTTCGATGATTTAACTGCTTTCCTCGCCCTTTTTATGAACTGTTAAACTAACCTAATCTGATTGTTCTATCACGCCTAACAAATATAATATTTTTGGGAAATCGGATTATCATGCTAGGTCCCTTAATGCTATTTAAATCAGATAATCACGATCGAATTAGTATTATATGTTGCATATTGCTAAAATCAACTCAGATTAGTTTAATAATTAACGCATGTCCCTTCAATTATTTATGCTGAGCTAGTAATGATATCCTGCCTCTGGAGTTATCGATGAGCGAATTACTCCTCTCGGTAGTTACAGTCCCCCGAACCCTCAATCTCTACCTTGCGGGTGTATATTGAGAGATCCCCACACCAAGGATCACAAGGGAACCTACGGCCGTCGTGGTCAAACATAATTGCACTCCCTTTATGTCATGATAACCGGGTTTTGTCAGTTTTTCTCACTGTCGTTAAAAACTGAATGGCGACTCCTATATTACTAGTCAATTGGGTGTATACTCACAGGAAATCCAATTACACTTGATTGAATAAAAAGAATCGTCACACCCACGAGGGACAAGGTCACGCATTCGCCTCGCGTTTTTTCGACCCCCTCACACAGACAAACATTTTTTATTTTGAGAAACCAACGACTTAACGATTTATTTTTGGTGTTTCGAAGAATGACTTTGATATTTATTTTGCTCATATTTGTTTTAAAAAGTGTACACATATATTCCTTGAGACAATTCTAAGTTTCGACCAAGTTTTAACATTCATTTTGGCTATTTGGGTGCTAAAGTTACTTTTGGGCTTGATCTTAATTGCAATAGGGCCTCGCGTCTAGCGACACGGTGTTAAGTCCTTTCCTGTTCCGCGTTTTGTGAAATCTGGGCCTTGGGTTGCATTTTCGGCTCCCAAGGCTAGGCATTAATTATTCCGGCGCCCAGCCGTGGGCGCTGAAAGTCCTTTCCTGGCGAATTTTGATTTTCGAATTTCTTAACGCGTTTCCGAATGAGATCAGGATATCACTTAATGCGTTCAGCTATATATAGGGGCTAGATACGTCCCTATTTTCCATCACTCTCAATTTCCTTCTTTCTTTGTTGTGTTTTAGTTACTCCTTGCTTTCGTCATGTCGATTCCTACTTTCTCACTCCGACGGGCTGTTAGGCGTTGGCTACGGGCCCTTACTCCTACAGAAAAGGCTTTGTTGAAAGAATACCACTTACAGGCATTTTTAGGCTTACAACAAATTAACATTGACTATAACTTTCTGCATGCAGCCCTAAGCTTTTGGGATTTCGATCATCATGTTTGTCTTTCGGGGCAACGAAATATGTCCTTTGCCAGATGAATTTGCTGCGATCCTTGGTTATTCTACTAATGCTACCCCTGCCACTCCTGGCACTATTGCAGAGGGTAAAACAACCATAGGGGCTTTCCTAGGACTAGATGCTAACATGCTTGGTGAAATTATTGTAGGTGATGAGGTTAATTTGGCAAAACTTGTAAAACATCACTTTAGGCCTAGTAAGAATATGACCGAACAGAAATTGAACATTCGAGCCCTTGTATTTTGCTTGTTGAATCATTATTTGCTGTCGAATAACAATGGTGAGTCCGATGACATAAGGTTGATCCCCTTGATTAGCCAGATGGAAAGTTGCTATTCTATTATGCCGCTGGTTGTTGCCGAGACTTTGCTGAGTGCGGATGAGCTGAAGAAGGATGCCAAATCTGAATATTTTAGGGGAAGCCCCCTATTGCTGCAGGTAATCGATTTTTCTTTGCGCACGTATACGTTTTTTTTGCATATTTTTTATTCGCTCTGCCTTGGGGCTGAGTTTCAGCGCCCAGGGCTGGGCGCTAGAATTTTCGGCGCCTGGTCCTAGGCGTTGAAACTGCGCCCCAGGAACCGTTTTCTTCTTATTATTTTTTTTCTGATCGTACCCGTTTTTTTTTGCAGATTTGGCTCATGGAACGGCTTAGGCTCTTGGAAACTCCTGCCGATCCTAAACATTATCGCCCTATAGCCTTGGGTAACCGAAAATATTTGCACCGAGGCCAAGACGAGGCCGAGTGGGCCTCCTTTTTTACTCATGGTATCTGTTCTATTAAGTGGGTGGTACCGTGGTGGGGTTTGACTACTATGACGGGGGGTTCTGATGTATCGGTTTATGTTTCCTTGTTGGGGCTATCTCGGCCCATTTATATTTTCCCTTACCGAGTCATGCGTCAATACGGTTTAAGGCAGACTATCCCCTTTTCTGATACGGTACCACCTAAAGTAGCGGCCTTTTCACAAGCACGGGTTCAGGCGTGGGCTAAGTATTATGATGGTCTCCTGCGTTGGGCCGTAGCTACAAATGGCTTTGTGGGTCTTTCTGAAAACTACAAGTTGTGGATGAGCTCCGATGATAAGGCCGTGAGGACCGAGGCTCGAATTGGGGAGCCGGCTGAGCTTTTGATACCTCGCATTCGGGTTAGATATGAGGGTCGTGATTCTGCCAATCCTCGCACCCATGGTATTAAGACTGTGAAAGCTCGTCCTGATCGAAAGCGAAAGGAAGTTCCTCCCCGTTCCAGTTCTAGGCCTAAAAATATGCCTAACATGAAGGTGCCTGCTGTTGTTAAAAGAAGTGCAGGCTCTCGCGGAGATCGTCGCCGGAACAATGTATGGGTTAGGAAGCCTCAGCCGCCTGTAGAAATAGTGACTAGTCTAGTTGATGATAATAATTCTTCTCCCACCATTGTCTGTGCCCTTCAGGCTGAGCGGGCTATAACCGAGAATGTTTCTGAAGCCTTGGCATCTTTGGAAGTTAGTGTCCAGGAGGCGGTTCTTATGGAGATTGATATAGGGGCAGCGCAGAAGACTTTGGGGGTGGATCCTGCGAACATTGCCCTCTACAAGACTTTATTTGATGATCCGGAAGAACTAGAGTAGTGTAGTTCTTGCTAGGGTGTAGGTGCCCTTTATTTATTTCAGTTGTGTTTGTTTTTTCATTTCTTAGCACTTTGTTTTCCTTCTTATTATTTTTCAATAAAGGCGTATTTTATTTTTCATTTTCATTTTTTGTTTCTCCTCTTTTTTATATTTTTATATGTCTAACACTTTTTGCACAGTTTATATATGTTTTTTTTATTGGACCGAATCCTTGGTAAGGATTGCCTACGTATCTTGTCAGAATCAGGTCGCGCGTAGTTCTAGCTAGAATAAATTCTAGGATGCCGGATTTTAATAGATATGTCCTGAGGTGGAAGCATATTACTTAACCGGTCAGATGAGTGAAGTATTTTCATTATTTTCGTCTGCCGCTTTTTTTTTTTTGCCGTAAGCCGCGTATCATTATGTTATTTTTTGTACGACTATATTTTTTTTGGTAAGCCTATTTGGATACGTGCTATACCCCCCAAGTGTTCGTTATTTTTCCGTTATGTGCGGATAAAATGACGAGCACTTCTGAAAAAAAATTTAGGCAGGCAGAGAGTTTCAGCGCCCAGGCTGGGGCGTCAAAGATTTCGGCGCCCAGCCCTGGGCGCTGAAAATGATTTCTGGCGGTCGCTTTTGACGCTTTGCTTCACATGTTCTTGCATTTATTTCTTTTTTTCTTCGTTTTGTGCTTTGCTTTTTGCTCGTATTTAAAATCAATTTTGAGGCTATTTCGGAGGCTTTTTTGACTGCTAGCGTAAGACGCATTTTTGTCCGGATTAATTTTTTCTATTCGTGACTCGAAACGGCTTTGAAAATGGAGTTAGGGTGCGGAAGATATGAAGATCTTTGTGTAAGATTTTGGGTGGGTTGAGGTGCGTGTTGTTAATGAAGGGTATGGTGGGGTTACATTTTATTAATTTCCTTTTTAAGCAACATTTGCATTTGTTTTGGATTTGATTTCCTTTGATTTCTTTGGGTTGCATGGGTTGACCTTTATGATTGCACGGGTTGACTTTTTATGTCTTGGAGATATGAAGGGGATGGTACGGTTTATTTTGTGGATTTCGGGAATTGGTTTCCATGTCACGACTTCAAGACCGAGTGGGCCTTGCTATTGGGCCTAAAGTGGGTCGCCTCTTTGCAAGTACGTTTGGTGCTTTATTTAGTGTTAGAATGAAAGTTTTTTAGGAGAAATCTTACGCCTTTATTTATTTGGGAAGTAAGGTAAACACACTGAAATAAAATTGACCTATAATCTAAGGGGTCTTAGGACCATCTAAAGCCTTTATTTTTTTTCTACCAATCTAAAGAACTACTAGGCGCTTTTTACTAAGGTGCTCTATATGGCTCAAGCCTTGGGTTTAGTCTCGTAAAACCTTGGTCCTTCACCGATACTCATCTTGAATTCTATTCCTTTTACATTGACCCACTGATATGTCTTCACCCATCTGTTCTCGATCTTTTCTAGTGTTGATGCCGGAGAGATTAACGGGGTTGGATCGAAACCTTCATCTTGTAAAACTAGGGTAGTCATCACAGTCTCGTCCTCCATAGGCCTCGATTCGTTAAACATTGTCCATAGAGCCTGGTTGTCCTATATTTCAGCTGTTTTAGTCTTGGTGAGGTGGGGTGCCTCATCCAAGGTGTGGCAGTCATGGGAAACTTCAAATCTGGGCCAAGTTTTAGTAAAGAGGTCCTGGCCCGATTCTTGAGACAGGTAGATATCTTCAGCATCATCATCCCACACACCGCATACTTCTCTCTCGATTCGATCCGTAGGGGCCACAGTGAGGTGTAATGTACACCGTAGGGTCGAAGTTCTCATTTTCTGGTAGGTCGAGAGAGATATGACAAGAGTCGAGTGGGCTCTTGTTGTTATTGGGTTTGCCAATGTTGGGGAGAGGTATTGTTTCCTCAATCATATCCTGGATCGTGTTTTTTAGTGTCCAGCAGTTTTCAGTATCATGCCCATTCCCTTGATGGAACTCGCAGCGAGCGCCCTCGACCCAGTGCTTATTTTTTACTGGAGGGTCGGGTGTTGGGCCTATGGGCCTTAGTTTTCCCTGATTGGTTAGTCTTTGGAAAGCTTGTACTAGAGTCGACCCGAGTGGGGCAAACTTTCGATTTCGGGTCCACCTTTCCGGGCTCCTTCGGGTTACAGCATGGACCTTTTGGGCTTGGGGCATGGGGCCCCTGCGGTAGGTGCTACTCTTGTATGCAGGTTTGCTTTGTACTGTTTTTGTGAGGTCACCCTCGATCTTTATTCCCATATCATAAACCCTCTTGAAGGTATCAAGGCTCAAGTATCTAAGATGTTGTTTGTAAGTTGGGTCCAGATTGTCAATGAATTTTTGGGCTAATTCAGTTTCAAGAGGCCAAATGACCAGTAATGCAAAATATTTGGCTTGCGCAGCCGCTAAGAATTCGTTTTCCATTTTTAGTTGGTTCACGAGCAGGGTCATTTGGGTTATTTGGTTCGGTAGCTCTTCTATAGACATGTTTAAGGGTGCGAATCGATTTTGGGGGAGCGGAGATCTTTGAAATGGGGAATGACGGACGGAGCTTGGAGTTACTAAACCTTGCGTTGGTGATGTAGCTTCGAGACGCACTAACCTTTGATTTTCAGATTGGCACCAAGTGGCAGGACCAGTCCTATGCATAAGATAAGCTAAAGTTTAGGCCCCAAAGTTTCAAGCATTACTTAGTCTAGACTTTGACTCTCTCTATTGGTATTTTTTTTGCTCTTTCTTTTATTGGTACACTTTTTGGTTTTTCTTTTGGTCATTCTTTGGATTTTCGAAACACTTGCCCGTGTGACATTCATAGTTATTGGCATGTTCGGTTTTGGTGCCGAGCATTGTCGTCATAGGAGGCCTAACCAACGACACAGAGAGTTATTTATTTTTATTCATTTTTTTAGTCGCTTTAAGAATTGAGTGCTTTTCACACGCCCTTGCAGCAATTTTTACGAATAGTTTTTTTTGCTACGTATTTTTTGCGCGGGCACCGAGGCTGCTGCGCCTGACCCAAAGGCCAGGCAGCAACTTCGGCGCCCATCGTAGGGCGTGAGAAATTTTGGCGCCCAGCCAGGGGCGTTGAAAATGCGTCCCTGGCTGGTTCTCGTCTTTTGTTTGCGTATACTTTTTGTTTATGCGACTATGATTTTGCGTGTTTGCCTAATAACGTCCTTTACGCGTTGTGCGGCGTTTGTGGGATTCGTTACGGGCCATCCCGAGCGTCGCTTATTTTTGTGGCGATCGTTCGGGTTTGCGGAACACGTATTGGTGTATAACTCTTTGGCCAATTGGTTTGTGAATGTTTGGGCAATTTTTAAGGTTGTTGGTTTTCTAACATTGTTTGTCACACACAATCATACATTTCGCTACACATAACTAACATTACATCATGAGGCAATAATAATATGTCATGTAGTTTATGATAGGCTTCTATTGGTAGTATTTGCGCCTGGCTTGGTACCGCTTCTATCGCAGATCCAACACATGCCCCGGTCGAGGTAGTGCCTTCAACAGACGAATTTCGCCCAAGAGGCCAATCACGATGTAAGCCAAGGGGGCATGCACCAATGAGAGGGACCTAATGGGCGAGCGATTGGGTTTGGGACGGGTGTACTACTAGAGAAAGTGCCGAGTGGACAACATTCGAAGCGTATGCACCCCCGGTTGACGATGGGTATCCTTAGTCCCAAGTCCCGAGATGAAACATCTAAGGGAGCCAAGATTCGTTATGCGGTTCTGTCCGTTCACATTAATATGCTGATTTTCAGGTCGTCCCAACTTGATGGGGAAATAAACGCGGGGTAGGATCGTTTCACCCTTCGGCTATTTTGATTACCAACGAGCACGAGTATTTCCTTCACTATCCCCAGTGGAGTCGCCACTGTGAGGGGGTCGAAAAAGCACGAGGCTAATGCGTGACCTTATCCCTCGTGGGTGTGACGTTTCTTTTTGTCAAATCAAGTGTAATTGGATTTCCTGTGAGTTTACACCCAATTGACTAGTAATATAGGATTCGTCATTCAGTTTTTAAGAACAATGAGAAAAACTGACAAAACCCGGTTATCGTGACATAAAGGGAGTGCAATTATGTTTGACCACGACGGTCGTATGTTCCCTTGTGATCCCTGGTGTGGGGATCTCTCAACATACACCCGCAAGGTAGAGATTGAGGGTTCGGGGGACTGTAACTACCGAGAGGAGTACTCGCTCTTCGATAACTCCAGAGGCAGGATATCCTTACTAGCTCAGCATAAATAATTGAAGGGACATGCGTTAACTATTAAACTAATCTGAGTTGGTTTTAACAATATGGAGCATATAGTACTAGATCGAACGCGATTATCTGATTTAGATTGTTTTAAGGGACCTAGCATGATAATCCAATTTCCCAACATATTATCTTTATTAGGCGTGATAGAACAATCAGATTTAATTAGTTTAACAGTTCATAAAAGGGCGAGGAAAGCAATAAACCATAGAAAAGGGACACATTACGACGCACCCTTGAGAGGTGCGTCACGGTTCTCAGAAACTAACAACTTTGACTTAGCTATTTCTCCTTTTATTTAACGAATCTCAAATTATGGGACGGGATACATTCTGTTCGATTTATGGATCGATTGCGACAGAACGCGTGATCAGTTTTGCAGCGTGAGGCTTAGGCTTAGGGGTTTAGAGTCAATACACAGAATAATAATTGTGTGTTGTTTTTACGTCGGCTTTAGGGGTCTATTTATAGGAAAGAGTGGCGTAGAAAGATAGATTTTCAGGAATTTGAATACGAAACAGATGAGTTAAAGAATCCGTCCCAGGTATTTTCGGCGCCCAACTCTGGGCGTCAAAGATTTCGGCTCCCAGGGCTGGGCGATGAAAATAGGGTCTGGCCAGAATTCTTTGTCAAATTGGACTCTAGAGTACGGAGTCCATTAAGAGACTTAATCCGAGTTATTTGGTGCGTATCAATTTACGACGGAATGCGAGTGGGCCCTTTACGAACTCTAGGTTCGTTATGAGTTTCATTAATACGTTAACTCTTTTATCGAACTGCGATAGGAATAGAATTCCTTTTACAATTTCTATCTCTTTTAGGATTTATGTTGGAGTGCAACACTAATTCTGACAGGTTTCTATCTTTTTATTCTTACTACTTTTAACAACTACCCATTACGGCAGTTACTATTTTTAGCAGGTTTCCATAAATAGCAGGTTTCGGGTGAAATGAGAAGGGTGATTGAGATTCGTTATTTTATAGGAGATGCGTTGCCAAGTGGAGATTTATGTTTTCATCATCGAACCTTCCCTTTCGGGAATGGGGACAAAAGTAGGTGTCTACACCAACAAATCTACTCCCTTTGGCTTAGGCTATGAACCAACGGAGGAAGATATTGCTGACCGCCTGTTTGGGCTACGCCTTAACAAGGCCAAACAAACCACCCTCCTCCCCCCGTATCAAAGAACCCTTAACGGGATGTTCGTTCGGGAAGGAGAAGGACACTCATGCTGTGATTTCCCTGAACCCTTCATTCAGGATGGCTTGCTAAAACCAGGATTTGAAATCTTCCATGACTGCCACACCTTGGATGAGGCACCCCACCTCACCAAGACTACAACAGCTGAAATATTGGACAACTAGGCTCTATGGACATTGTTTAACGAATCGAGGCCTATGGAGGACGAGACTGTGATGACTACCCTAGCTTTACAAGATGAAGGTTTCGATCCAACCCGGTTAATCGCTCCTGCATCAACACTAGAAGAGATCGAGAACGGATGGGTGAAGACATATCAGTGGGTCAATGAAAAAGGAATAGAATTCAAGATGAGTACCAGTGAAGGACCAAAGTTTTACGAGACTAAACCCAAGGCTTGAGCCACATAGAGCACCTTAGTAAAAAGCGCCTAATAGTTCTTTAGATTGGTAGAAAAAATAATAAAGACTTTAGATGGTCCTAAGATTTTATTTCAGTGTGTTTTCCTTACTTTCCAAATTAATAAAGGCGTAATATTTCTCCTAAAATTTTATCCTAACACTAAGTAAGCACCAAATGTACTTGCAAAATACAAAAATAAAGAGGCGGCCCACTCTAGGCCCAATAAACAAGGCCCACTCTGAAGGAAATAATGCCCTTGGTCCAAGTATGCATTCGATGTTAAGTCTAATAAATGCGGTTCAGTATTAATTAACAAGTTAATAATTCAGTGAGATCAAGTGAGCTGAATGCCTAACTAGAGGCCGCTTCAGTTCAAGTGGAATTAATGATATTAATCCACAGCTTACTCTTGACTGAACCCGTAGGGTCACACAAATAGTACGTAAACGGATCAAGTATTTAATGGCATTAAATACTCCATCTATGGATATTCGGAATCGACGGATCTTGGTTTCAGTGGGAGCTGAGATCGTCACAGGCAAGAAATGAATACTCCGGAAACGATGATATTGCCGGAAACGGAAATATGGATCGTATCGGAAATATAAATATTATCCAAGTCGTAGATGTTGCCGGAAACGGAAACATGGTACGTATCGGAAAATATTATCGGAAATGGAAATATTGCCGGAATCGGAAATATTGCCGGAAACGGAAATATTGTCAGAATCGGAAATATTATCGGAATCGGAAAATAATTCCGGAAACGGAAATATTAAATATTTGTTCGAAACGGAAATTGATTCCGGAATCGGAAATATTAAATATTGTTCGTATCGGAAATGAATTCCGGAATCGGGAATTTAATCGGAAGCGTATCGTACGAATTAGCATCGGACGAGGCCCGCTAGACGAAGGCCCAGCACGAAGCCAGGCCATCGCCCAGCAAGCCAACACGCACCATCGCATGCCAGCGCAAGGCCAGGCCCAGCGCAAGGCCAGGCCCAGCCAAGGCCTGGGGCGCGCGCGCGAGAGCACAGCAGTGGGCCGAGCGCTGTGCGCCTAGCGTGGGCCGCAAGGCTTGCGCGGGTGTACGGTGCTCATGCAATGCTTGTGCGGGAATCCTAAAGCAATCGGGATTTGAAATATGATTAAATCCTAAAACTATTAGATAATGATTATTTAATTAGAGTCCTAGTAGGATTATAATTAAATAAATTAGTATCCTAATAGGATTCCAAAACCTTTTCCATAACTCTATAAATAGGTGCCTAGGGTCACATATTTACACAGATTATTCAAGTATTCAAAGTGAGTTTTTGAGAGAAAAATTCAGTCACATACCTTGCCTAAAATAGCCGAAATTATTAGTACCTTAAGGGCGATTCTAGTTGGTCAATCTTAAGGCGGATCCGGACGTGCTGTGGACTATCTACGGAGGGACGACACTTGGAGTCCTAAAGACTTGTTCTTGTTCGGTTCGGGCGCAGCTAGGGAAGGCACGCAACAAAGAGTATGCATCTAAACTATGCTATATGGTTATGTGTAAATAATATGTATTCCTGGCTAAATGGTTCTTCCGCATGATTTATGAATTGTCATATGTATCATAACCTAACAGTGGTATCACGAGCCTCTTATTATTTTCATAATCTAAATTGCATGAACATGGTTAAATATTACAAATTTGCAAGAATTAAAAGGGGTGATTAATTTTCGTAATTGTTAATTAATTGCAAATTGCGTTTATTTAATTATACGTACGCAGTTTTTCGGCAGTTTCTTCGTGTCAATTCCGCATGTAAAAGGCATTCTAAAATTTTGACAAAAATAGTGTTTATCTGCCGATCCAAGAATTCTCAAATTCGAAGCCTAACTATGACTTTTCGAAGGTTTTAGTTTTTCGAATGCAAAATTTCGTAAATTTAAGATGTTAAATTAAATATTTGCGATTCTTGTTGATAAATCTTGAATTTTTGATTGACCTACTATATATGTTTAACAAGTTTTAATGCCTAGCCTTGTTAATTATGCAATCTAATTTGTAATTATGATTAATTTGTTGAAAATTAGAATACTTTAGAATTAATTTCATTTTCATAATTAATTATAATTTAATTAAATACCTATGATTAAAAACCACCATAAAAATTGTAAATTTATGATAAATTTTAAATTTTTATGACCTAGACTTGAATCCATGTTAATCGGAAATCAATTGAATAATAAATTTTCGGTTTTTCGCCCTAAAATTATGAAATTAATATTAATTTATTAATTTGTCATTAATTTTAAATATAAATTTTTTAAATTTTATGCGATTCGTTCATATAACTTGCACGCACAAAGCAATGGACGCTACGTGTTACCCTTAAGGGGTGTTGTATAGTGCGGGCATGTGACGACGAGCAAGGGAGCTCGTCGCCCATGCGGCACGAATGCAATGAGCAAGGGCATGGTGCACGAGCACAAGGCAGCAGCCCTGCCTTGTGTCGTGGGCTATGAGCAATGGACGAATGGGCATGGGCGAAGGCAAGGCACGGCAGTCGTGTGTGGGCAGCAAGCGAGCTGCGCCACAACGTGCACTGCCTCGCGCAAGCGCGCGCAGCCTCGCGCGCAGCGAGCGCAAGCTCGCGTGCCACGAGTGCTGCGCCCAGCGTCGATGCCGCGCGCATCGAGCGCTGGCTCGCACCAAGCGAGCGCTAGCGAGCGCGCACAACATGAGCTGGCGAGTGCACGAAGCGAGCGCTAGCCTGCGTGCAGCGAGCGAACGCAGCGAGCGATGGCTCGCGTGCATCGAGCGCTGGCGCGCGCGAAGCGAGCACATGCTCGCGTGCATCGAGCGCTGGCGCGCGCGCAGCGAGCACATGCTCGCGTGCATCGAGCGCTGGCGCGCGCGCAGCGAGCACATGCTTGCGTGCATCGAGCGCTGGCGCGCGCGCAGCGAGCACCAGCTCGCGCGATGGCTTGCGAAGGGTAGAAGCAGCAGCTATGCGACGCAGCGCATGGGCTGCGCGCACATGGCCAGCGATGGCTGTGTGCGTATGGCCCATGGGCGTGTGATGCGTGAGGTGTTTGCGTTGCGATTAGATCGTTTTGAAATTTTAATTTGAAATTTTCAGTTTACGTAATTTTAATTAATTTTAAAATTAATAATTTAAATTATTTTCTTGGATTTTAATTTTGAATATTGTAATTATAATAAATTTTATTTATTCTAATTATTTTACTAAAATTAAAATCATGAATTAATTTAAATACGACTGAAATTAAATTAAACTTTTTGTATTCAATTATAAATTTATATGAGCTTTAAATTTTAATTAAATTTGTATGTTTCCGGTTAGACTAGAAATACATTTTTATGTTTAAAATTAGTAAAGCATATGAATTTATTGGTTTAAGTGGGAGCCCTTTTAGTCATAAACTCTTGATTAGGTCTAAAAATCCTTAAGGTTAAAACAACTTGATTAGAATTAATAAGGACTGAATAATTGGTAGATTATTGGTGCCCTTGATTAATTGCTGCAAATGTTTACGTGATGCATAATGTGTTTTACTAACTAGCTATGTGGGCCATTCATGATAATGAATGGGTGAATGGTATATATTGTATATGTACTGTTTTGCAGGTTATGAAGTGACTAGTATGGCCCAAATAGGATAGAAAATATGGTCTGCGTACCATTAATTTGAATGTAATTGGTTTAAAGTACCAAAGTCGTTTTTCAAATCAAATATGGTCTGCGTACCATCAAATAGTTGTAATTAGTTTTAATTATAGCTTATTCTATTTGAAGAAAATGGTGCCTCCCACGGAGATTTTCAAGACGGACTTTGAAGTTATAGCTTCAAGATGAAGTCGGGCCATACTAGATCACATTTATCTTATGCATGTTTTAAGTTATTTATTGCTTTTAAATATGTCTTAAAATGCATGAGATCAAAAGCTTGATTATGTTGCATGATTAAGGATTTTAGTTTACTTAAAATCTAACCAACATAGTAAGAGCCTTAAGTTCCAAACTTAAAAATTGAGTTAAAAGGTGCCATGCCAAAATATACACTTGCTTGGATATCCTTTACATCAATCTAGTAATAGTTTTCGCTTAGCGAGGTGTTACTTATTGGTCCTAAAGGATTGTGAGTACATGTTAGTTTTGGTGAAACTCAACGATATAAGTAAGGAGTCCTTTTATGTCGTGGCAAAATCGATAGGTTTACCTAATAAGTTCTTAGACGTACCTATCAACCAAGAATAGTTTCTAGACTATTAGCAAAAGGCTTTTGCTTACCTAAGATGTTTTAGGATTAAGTCGACAAACTGTGCTTAGTTCTTCAATGATTTTAGGATCTTGGAATCATTTTATTCACACCTGCCGGAACACATAACTTGAATAAAATGCTTAATAAACATTGAATTATGCATGTATGCTAGAATTTAAGTTTATTAAGAGAAACTATGAATGGTTATTTATTTGTTTATTCTTTTCAATTGTAGTTTTAATATGGCAAACAACAATTCATTCAACATTCGATCAATTCTCGAAAAGGAGAAGTTGAACGGGAAAAACTTCCTTGACTGGCAAAGGAACTTGCAAATAGTTCTTATGCAGGAAGAAAAGGAGTATGTCCTAGAAGAGGCGATGCCCGAAGCCGCAGGCGACGGGGTCACTCAGGCAGCCCTCAATCGTTGGATTGATGCCAACAAGGATGTGAAATGTCTAATGCTCGCCACCATGAGTGCGGATCTGCAGAAAACGTTCATCAACTCAGATGCTTTCACAATCATCAGTGAGTTGAAGAACATGTTCCAAGATCTGGCTCGAGTCGAAAGATTCGAGACTCATAGGCAAATTCTTGAGACCAAGCTTAAGAAAGGCGAGCCCGTAAGTCCACATGTTCTCAAAATGATTGGACTCATTGAGAATATGAGTCGGCTGGATCAGCAATTTTCTCAGGAAATGGCTATAGACACCATCCTCCATTCTCTTCATAGCGGGTATGATCAGTTCAAACTGAACTACAGTATGAATAGTCTGGACAAAACGCTCACTGAGCTTCACGGTATGCTGAAGACCGCTGAAAAGACGCTCAAAAGTGATAAGCAGGATGTGCTTATCGTGCGTGGGGGAAAGTTCAAGAAATCTGGAAAGAAGAGGAATGCTGAGAAAGGTGGCAACAAAGCCAGCCCAACTAAGCAAACTGGCGCCAAATCTGTAAAGAGGAAGGTCAGTCAACCCACTTCTGAATCCGAATGCTTCTACTGCAAGAAGAAGGGGCATTGGAAGAGAGATTGCTTGAAGCTAAAGGAAGATTAGAAGAACGGAACAGTCGTTCCATCTTCAGGTATTTTCGTTATAGACTGTATACTTGCTAATTCAACTTCTTGGGTATTAGATACAGGTTGTGGCTCACACTTATGTTCCAATCCACGGGGACTAAGAAGAAGTAGAAAGTTAAGCAAGGGTGAAGTCGACCTACGAGTGGGAAATGGAGCACGGATTGCTGCATTAGCTGTAGGAACTTACTATTTGTCGTTGCCCTCCGGGCTAGTTTTGGAACTGGAAGAATGTTTCCATGTTCCAAGTCTTACTAAAAACATCATTTCAGTTTCTTGCTTAGATGCTAAGGGATTTTCCTTTTTAATAAAAGACAATAGCTGTTCGTTTTATTTTAAAGAGATGTTTTATGGATCTTCTAGATTAGTCAATGGACTTTATTTATTAGATCACGACAAACAAGTATATAACATAAATACCAAAAAGGCCAAAAAGGATGATTCAGATCTCACCTATCTGTAGCATTGTCGATTAGGCCATATAAACTTGAAACGCTTAGAAAGACTTCAAAAGGAAGGAATTCTAGAACCATTTGACTTAGAGGATTATGGTAAATGCGAATCATGTTTACTTGGCAAAATGACAAAGCAACCTTTCTCTAAAGTTGGAGAAAGGGCAAATGAACTATTGGGTTTAATCCATACAGATGTATGTGGACCAATGAGTACAAATGCTAGAGGTGGTTTCAGCTACTTTATCACTTTCACTAATGACTTCAGTAGATATGGTTATGTCTACCTAATGAAGCATAAGTCTGAATCCTTTGACAAATTCAAGGAATTTCAGAGTGAAGTAGAGAATCAATTAGGCAAGAAGATTAAGGCACTGCGGTCTGATAGAGGCGGTGAATATCTGAGCTATGAATTTGATGACCATCTGAAAGAATGTGGAATTCTATCAGAATTGACTCCTCCTGGAACACCACAATGGAACGGTGTGTCGGAACGGAGGAACAGAACCTTGCTAGACATGGTCAGGTCAATGATGGGTCAGGCCAAACTTCCATTAGAATTTTGGGGACATGCACTAAATACAGCTGCACTCACTATAAATAGAGCTCCGTCTAAAGCTGTCGAAAAGACTCCATATGAATTATGGTTTGGAAAGCCTCCAAATGTGTCTTTTCTTAAGATTTGGGGATGTGAAGTATACGTCAAACGATTAATTTCAGACAAACTTCATCCAAAATCTGACAAATGTATCCTTGTGGGCTATCCAAAGGAAAGAAAGGGGTATTACTTCTACAATACATCTGAGAACAAGGTGTTTGTTGCTCGAGATGGTGTCTTTTTGGAGAAAGATCACATTTCCAAAATGACAAGTGGGAGAAAAGTAGACCTCGAAGAAATTCGAGTCGAACAACAAACTCTAGAGAATGCTCAAGATGACATTCAGGATGAAGCTCAGAGATCTTTAGAAGAATCTGGTGAGAATCATGGTCAATCTAGAAATGTTACCCCGCATAGATCGCAAAGATATAGATCTCAACCGGAAAGGTACTTAGGTATTTTGACGAACGAGAGCTATGACGTTCTATTACTTGAAAGTGATGAACCTGCGACTTACAAACAAGCTATGACGAGCCCTAGCTCCAAGCAATGGCAAGAAGCCATGCAATCTGAATTAGACTCCATGTCTGAAAACCAAGTATGGGATTTGGTCGATTTGCCAGATGGCTACCAAGCCATTGGAAGCAAATGGGTTTTCAAACTGAAAAAGGACAAGGATGGGAAACTTGAAGTTTTCAAAGCTAGATTGGTTGCAAAAGGTTACAGGCAAGTCCACGGTGTGGATTACGATGAAACCTTTTCACCAGTTGTAATGCTAAAGTCTATTCGGATAATGTTAGCAATCGCTGCATATTACGATTACGAAATATGGCAGATGGATGTCAAAACTGCTTTCTTAAACGGCGTTTTAACAGAAACTGTGTTTATGACACAGCCTGAAGGTTTTGAGCATCCAAAGAATGCTAAAAAGGTATGCAAGCTAAAGAAGTCAATCTACGGATTGAAGCAGGCATCCAGGAGCTGGAATATACGTTTTGATGAAGCAGTCAGTGACTTTGGTTTCATCAAGAACGCAGACGAATCTTATGTATACAAGAAGGTCAGTGGGAGCAAAATTGCTTTCCTGGTATTATATGTCGACGACATATTACTTATCGGAAATGACATTCCTATGTTGAACTCTGTCAAGATTTGGCTTGGGAAATATTTTTCGATGATAGATCTAGGAGAAGCACAGTACATATTGGGCATCAAGATTTACAGAGATAGATCTAAAAAGATGATTGGACTTAGTCAAAGCACTTATATTAATAAGGTGCTTGATAGGTTCAAGATGGCGGACTCCAAGCGAGGCTACCTACCCATGTCTCATGGAATGACTCTAAGCAAGACTCAGTGCCCAAAAACACTTGATGAGCGTAGACGAATGAATGGGATTCCATATGCATCATTGATTGGTTCAATAATGTATGCTATGATATGTACACGCCTGGATTTTGCGTACGCACTCAGTCCTACGAGCAGATACCAGTCAGACCCAGGAGAGGCGCATTGGACTGCTGCCAAGAATATTCTGAAGTACCTGAAAAGGAACAAAGATGACTTCCTGGTCTATGGTGGAGATGATGAATTAATTGTTAGAGGCTATACGGACGCAAGTTTCCAAACCGACAAAGATGATTTCAGATCACAGTCTGGGTTTGTCTTCTGCCTCAACGGAGGAGCAGTAAGCTGGAAAAATGCTAAGCAAAGCACCATTGCGGATTCTACAACTGAAGCGGAGTACATTGCTGCACATGAAGCAGCAAAGGAAGCTATATGGCTAAGGAAGTTCATAGGTGAACTTGGTGTAGTCCCCTCCATTAAAGGACCAATAGCCCTGTATTGTGATAATAACGGAGCTATTGCACAGGCAAAGGAGCCTAGACACCACCAGAGAGTCAAGCATGTACTTCGTATATTTCACCTTCTACGAGAGTTCGTTGAAAGAAAAGAAGTCGAGATAAGCAAAATTGGAACTGATGACAACATATCAGATCCATTGACTAAACCTCTGCCGCAGGCGAAGCACAACTCGCACACTGCAGCAATGGGAATCAAGCATATTGGAGAATGGCTTTGATGTCTCTGTTTAATGTTTTAAAGTTTTAGAGTTTAAATCTTTGTAAAACATTATTGGTTAATCATTCACAATAAATGAAGAGAATTCATTTTTCCATTTAATTTGTGGTTTTTTAAATGATGAGTCCCTTCAATTTGACGATATATTCAAGATAGACTGTCAGGACCAGTCCTGTGACTAAGAAATGTCTATCAAGTGAACTTGAATGTCAAAGGTTGAAAATGGTCCCTAGTCGGAGTTTTCTATAAAATTGGACGCATAGAAAATGTTAGACGACTAGAATGCAAGATGACTAGTAGTTCTGTTTCTTGAACTATGTGGACATGGCAATGTCATAATCATTTGCATAGATACTTACTTTGTGAAGACTAGTATCGGACAAGACCTATGAAACTTTACTGTAAGAGATGAAAATCTGTCATAAGTAAATTTCATTAAAATTATTAGACACTAAATCCTCAATACCTGAGTGATTTGAGATTACTTGTTTGAGAACTGGTTGCTTTGACGTTGACCAACCGTCGCACCGTAAAAGGAGGCTATAAAGGCAACGCTCAGGTAATCACCTATCAAACGAAGTCTAATCTCAAGAACGCAAGATTGGGATTGTCCTCCCATAAATCGGGATGAGATGCTTAAAAGTTGTACAAGGCCACTCGGAGAGCTAGAAAACTGTGAAATGCATGGCCGTGCTCGGATGAATCATAGGATATGATTATCTGTTTATTTGATCAGTTGAAATCGGAAACCGAGAAACACCTCTGGACATAATAAGGATGACAACTCTTACCTTATGTTCAAGAGCAAGCATCGAGCGACAAAGGAATTAGGAAATGCACACTTGTCCCTAAGGACAAGTGGGAGACTGAAGGAAATAATGCCCTTGGTCCAAGTATGCATTCGATGTTAAGTCTAATAAATGCGGTTCAGTATTAATTAACAAGTTAATAATTCAGTGAGATCAAGTGAGCTGAATGCCTAGCTACAGGCCGCTTCAGTTCAAGTGGAATTAATGATATTAATCCACAGCTTACTCTTGAGTGAACCTGTAGGGTCACACAAATAGTACGTAAACGGATCAAGTATTTAATGGCATTAAATACTCCATCTATGGATATTCGGAATCGACGGATCTTGGTTTCAGTGGGAGCTGAGATCGTCACAGGCAAGAAATGAATACTCCGGAAACGATGATATTGCCGGAAACGGAAATATGGATCGTATGGGAAATATAAATATTATCCAAGTCGTAGATGTTGCCGGAAACGGAAACATGGTACGTATCGGAAAATATTATCGGAAATGGAAATATTGTCGGAATCGGAAATATTGCCGGAAACGGAAATATTGTCAGAATCGGAAATATTATCGGAATCGGAAAATAATTCCGGAAACGGAAATATTAAATATTTGTTCGAAACGGAAATTGATTCCCGAATCGGAAATATTAAATATTGTTCGTATCGGAAATGAATTCCGGAATCGGGAATTTAATCGGAAGCGTATCGTACGAATTAGCATCGGACGAGGTCCGCTAGACGAAGGCCCAGCACGAAGCCAGGCCATCGCCCAGCAAGCCAACACGCACCATCGCATGCCAAGCCTCGACCAGGCCCAGCGCAAGGCCAGGCCCATCCAAGGCCTGGGGCGCGCGCGCGAGAGCACAGCAGTGGGCCGAGCGCTGTGCGCCTAGCGTGGGCCGCAAGGCTTGCGCGGGTGTACGGTGCTCATGCAATGCTTGTGCGGGAATCCTAAAGCAATCGGGATTCGAAATATGATTAAATCCTAAAACTATTAGATAATGATTATTTAATTAGAGTCCTAGTAGGATTATAATTAAATAAATTAGTATCCTAATAGGATTCCAAAACCTTTTCCATAACTCTATAAATAGGTGGGTGCCTAGGGTCACATATTTACACAGATTATTCAAGTATTCAAAGTGAGTTTTTGAGAGAAAAATTCAGTTACATACCTTGCCTAAAAGTGCCGAAATTATTAGTACCCTAAGGGCAATTCTAGTTGGTCAATCTTAAGGCGGATCCGGACGTGCTGTGGACTATCTACGGAGGGACGACACTTGGAGTCCTAAAGACTTGTTCTTGTTCGGTTCGGGCGCAGCTGGGGAAGGCACGCAACAAAGAGTATGCATCTAAACTATGCTATATGATTATGTGTAAATAATATGTATTCCTAGCTAAATGGTTTTTCCGCATGATTTATGAATTGTCATATGTATCATAACCTAACACACTCGGTCTTGAAATCGTGCCATGGGAACCAATTCCCGAAATCCACAAAATAAACCGTACCATCCCCTTCATATCCCCAAAACATAAAGGTCAACCAGTGTCATCATAAAAGTCAATCCATGCAACCCAAAGAAATCAAAGATAATCAAAATCCAAAACAAATGCAAATGTTGCTTAAAAAGGGAATTAATAAAATGTAACCCCACCATACCCTTCGCTAACGACACGCACCTCAACCCACCCAAAAGCCTACATAAAGATCTTCATAACTCCTGCACCCTAACTCCATTTTCAAAGCCGTTTTGAGTCACGAATAGAAAAAATTAATCCGGACAAAAATGCGTCTCACGCTAACAGTAAAAAAAGCCTCCGAAATAGCCTCAAAATCAATTTTTATACAAGTAAAAAGAAAAGCACTAAAACGAAGAAAAATAAATAAATGCAAGAACACGTGAAGCAAAGCGTTAAAAACGACCGCCAGAAATCATTTTCAGCGCCCAGGGCTGGGCGCCGAAATCTTTGACGCCCCAGCCTGGGCGTTGAAACTCTCTGCCTGCCTAAATTTTTTAGAAGTACTCGTCATTTTATCCGCACATAACGGAAAAATAACGAACACTTGAGGGGTACAGCACGTATCCAAATAGGCTTACCAAAAAATATAGCCATACAAAAAATTGTCGAATTTCATTTTTACGCGACTTACGGCAAAAAAAAAATGTCAGACGAAAATAATGATAATACTTCACTCATCTGACCGGTTAAGTAATATGCTTCCACCTCAGGGCATATCTATTAAAATCCGGCATCCTAGAATTTATTCTAGCTAGAACTACGCGCGAACTGATTCTGACAAGATACGTAGGCAATCCTTACCAAAGATTCGGTCCAATAAAAAAAAACATATATAAACTGTGCAAAAAGTGTTAGACATATAAAAATATAAAAAAGAGGAGAAACAAAATGAAAATGAAAAATAAAATACGCCTTTATTGAAAAAAAAATAAGAAGGAAAACAAAGTGCTAAGAAATAAAAAAAACAAACACAACTGAAATAAATAAAGGGCACCTACACCCTAGCAAGAACTACACTACTCTAGTTCTTTCGGATCAGCAAATAAAGTCTTGTTGAGGGCAATGTTCGTAGGATCCACCCCCACAGTCTTCTGCGCTGCCTCTATATCAATCTCCATAAGAACCGGCTCCTGGACACTAACTTTCAAAGATGCCAAGGTTTCAAAAACATTCTCGGTTATGGCCCGCTCAGCCTCAAGGGCACAGACAATGGTGGGAGAAGGATTATTATCATCAACTACACTAGCCACTGTTTCTACAGGCGGCTGAGCCTTCCTAACCCATACATTATTCCGGCGACGATCTCCGCGAGAGCCTGCACTTCTTTTAACAACAGCAGGCCCCTTCATGTTAGGCACCTTTTTAGGCCTAGAACTGGAACGGGGAGGAACTTCCTTTCGCTTTCGATCAGGACGAGCTTTCACAGTCTTAATACCATGAGTGCGAGGATTAGCAGAATCACGACCCTCATATCTAACCCGAATGCGAGGTATCAAAAGCTCAGCCGGCTCCCCATTTCGAGCCTAAGTCCTCACAGCCTTATCATCGGAACTCATCCACAACTTGTAGTTTTCAGAAAGACCCACAAAGCCATTTGTAGCCACGGCCCAACGCGGGAGACCATCATAATACTTAGCCCATGCTTGAACCCGAGCTTGTGAAAAGGCCGCTACTGTAGGTTGTACCGTATCAGAAAAGGGGATAGTCTGCGTTAAACCGTATTGACGCATGACTCGGTAAGGAAAAATGTAAATGGGCCGAGATAGCCCCAACAAGGAAACATAAACCGATACATCAGAACCCCCCGTCATAGTAGTCAAACCCCACCACGGTACCACCCACTTAATAGAACAGAGACCATGAGTAAAAAAGGAGGCCTACTCGGCCTCGTCCTGGCCTCGGTGCAAATATTTTCGGTTACCCAAGGCTATAGGGCGATAATGTTTAGGATCGGCAGGAGATTCCAAGAGCCTAAGGCGTTCCATGAGCCAAATCTGCAAAAAAAAAACGGGTACGATCAAAAAAAATAAACGGTTCCTGGGCGCAGTTTCAACGCCCAGGACCAGGCGCCGAACATTCTAGTGCCCAGCCCTGGGCGCTGAAACTCAGCCCCAAGGCAGAGCGAATAAAAAAAATATGCAAAAAAAAAACGTATACGTGCGCAAAGAAAAATGGATTACCTGCAGCAATAGGGGGCTTCCCTTAAAATATTCAGATTTGACATCCTTCTTCAGCTCATCCGCACTCAGCAAAGTCTCAGCGACAACCAACGGCATAATGGAATAGCAACTTTCCATCTGGCTAATCAAGGGGATCAACCTTATGTCACCGGACTCACCATTGTTATTCGACAGCAAATAATGATTCAACAAGCAAAATACAAGGGCTCGAATGTTCAATTTTTGTTCGGTCATATTCTTACTAGGCCTAAAGTGATGTTTTACAAGTTTTGCCAAATTAACCTCATCACCTACAACAATTTCAGCAAGCATGTTAGCATCTAGTCCTAGGAAAGCCCCTATGGTTGTTTTACCCTCTTCAATAGTGCCAGGAGTGGCAGGGGTAGCATTAGTAGGATAACCAAGGATCGCAGCAAATTCATCTGGCAAAGGACATATTTCGTTGCCCCGAAAGACAAAAACATGATGATCGAAATCCCAAAAGCTTAGGGCTGCATGCAGAAAATTATAGTCAATGTTAATTTGTTGTAAGCCTAAAAGTGCCTCTAAGTGGTATTCTTTCAACAAAGCCTTTTCTGTAGGAGTAAGGGCCCGTAGCCAACGCCTAACAGCCCGTTGGAGTGAGAAAGTAGGAATCGACATGACGAAAGCAAGGAGTAACTAAAACACAGCAAAGAAAGAAGGAAATTGAAAGTGATGGAAAATAGGGACGTATCTAGCCCCTATATATAGCTGAACACATCAAGTGACATCCTGATCCCATTCGGAAACGCGTTAAGAAATCCGAAAGTCAAAATTCGCCAGGAAAGGACTTTCAGCGCCCATGGCTGGGCGCCGAAATATTTAACGCCCTCCCTTGGGCGCTGAAAATGCAGCCCAAGGCTCAGATTTCACAAAACGCGGAACAGGAAAGGACTTAAAACCACGTTGCTAGACACGAGGCCCTATTGCAATTTAGATCAAGCCCAAAAGCACCTTTTGCTCCCAAATAAGCAAAAATAAATGTTAAAACTTGGTCGAAACTTAGACTTGTCTCAAGGAATAATTTTGTACACTTTTTGAATATCAAGGTCATTCTTCGAAACACCAAAAAATTTTGTTAAGTCGTTGGTTTCTCAAATAAAAAATGCTTGTCTGTCAAAAGATTAATCCGGGCCAAGCTAAACCGGATGTCGCCTGAAAACTGAAGTCGCACCCCACGGCTTCGCCGAAATAGCACACCACTGTGAAAGGTCGCTCGCACATACGAGCACGACCCCAAACATGATTACAAGACGTTATGAAATACGCGAAAAATGACTGACAAGCCCGAGTGCTTGGGGGCTCGCGAAAAGTATACTCCAACAAAGAGTGTACAATCCAAATCACATTCCCGGACTACGCTATACGCCGTCCCATGTTTGGATGATCTCAAAAGAACAGGTTCGACTTCAAAAAGGGTCGTCATTGACACTTGTACATGGTCCTCTGATCAAAGACCGAGTGCTGGAAAAATTAAGCCGAAAAGACTAGCTCAAAACCATGAAAAGATGATAGCCACAAGACAATGGTCCATCTAAGCACGTTGTCAACCCACATTTAGGTTCCAACTAAATCCGAGCATCCCTCGAAAGAATTCGCTCCTACAAGAAAGAACAAAAAGAAATTCTCAAAAGAAATCACAAGAACAAATGAAATAGGGACTTGCCCACCTCAATCAGGAAAGATCGCGCCACGAACCACGCGAGTTCCAAATCAAGAAAAAACAAATTCAGGGACGTCCACCCTCAGCGGACAGGGCTCGCCCACCTTCAGCGGGCGGGGTGTGCGTCACTAGCCGCGCAGGTCCTCAGTTTTCAAAAAAATAAAATCTTCAAATTCAAAATAGGCTCGCCATCTTTAGCCGGCGGGGTCTACGTCACAAACCGCGTAGGTCCTTATTTTCAAAAAATAAGCACAAAACAAATTTCAAAATAGATTCGTCCACTTCTATCGGACGGGGTGTCCACCCTTAGCGAACAGGTTCGCCATCTTTAGCCGGCGGGGTCTACGTCACAAACCGCGTAGGTCCTTATTTTTAAATTTCAAAAACAGATTCGTCCACTTCTATCGGACGGGGTGTCCACCCTTAGCGGACAGGCTCGCCATCTTTAGCCGGCCGGGTCTGCGTCACTAACCGCGCAGGTCCTTATTCGCTGCAGCGATAACTTTTTCTGGTTTTCCGTTTTCTCCAAAAAAGAACGATGTGAGTAGCTTTCCCTTTTTCCGAAAATGAAAGGACTGGTTTTCCGTTTTTTCCAAAAAAGAACGATGTGCTGGATTTTCCTTCGTTTTACGTCCCATAAAAACAAGGGGGTTTTCTCATTTAGCTAACCCTGAAAATGAGAATCTTTAAAAACATTTTTTACCTCGTGATTGGGCTTGGCCAGGCCCAATTACACTCTATAGCTTTGATTTCGAAAACATCTGTAGCTACTCCCAATGACAAAGTGAGGGAGTTTCTACGCACCTTTAGATCTTTCCAATGACAAAGTGAGGAAGTTTCTATACTATCCGTTGACAAATCCCAATGACACGTGAGGGATATGTCGACACTTCAAGTGATGACCCTTAAGTCAAATGTTATCACTCGGGGGCTCGTGAGACCCTCGCAAAAACAGGTCGCCATGGCTTGTGTGACGCACTCCGTCTAATACTTTGACCATCGTCTTACTCCAAGACTCAGTCAAAGTGGGGGCTAACTGTAGACACCTACTTTTGTCCCCATTCCCGAAAGGGAAGGTTCGATGATGAGAACATAAATCTCCACTTGACAACGCATCTCCTATAAAATAACGAATCTCAATCACCCTTTTCATTTCACCCGACACCTGCTATTTATAGAAACCTGCTAAAAATAGTAACTGCCGTAATGGGTAGTTGTTAAAAGTGGCAAGCCATAAAAGATAGAAACCTGTCAGAATTAGGTGTTGCACTCCAACATAAATCCTAAATGAGATAGAAATTGCGAGAGAATCCTATTCCTAATATGATTCGAAAGTAAGAGTTGCGTATTAATTAAAATCCTAACTAGCCTAGAGTTCGTAACGGGCCCAGACGCATTCCGTCATAAGGTTAATACGCACTAAAAGACTCAATTAAGTCTCAAACACTCCGGATTTTAGGAATCCGAATCAGACTAAGAAAACAGCCCAGACCCTATTTTCAACGCCTGGTTCTGGGCGCCGAAATTTTCGGCGCCCAGGCCTGGGCGCTTAAAATACCTGGGACGTGTTCTTTCCTAATTCCTCGTGGATTAGAGTTCTACGATTCTATCTTTCCACGAACTCTTTTCTATAAATAGGGCCCTAAGTTCGACGTGAAAACGGACACAATTATTATTCTGAGTATTGACTCTAAACCCCTAAGCCTAAGCCTCACGCTACAAAAACCGATCACGCGTTCTGTCGCAATCGATCCATAAATCGAACAGAACGTATCCTGTCCCATAACTTGAGATTCGTTAAATAAAAGGAGAAATAGCAAAGTCAAAGTGGTTAGTTTTCTGAGAACCGTGACGCACCTCTCAAGGGTGCGTCGTAATGTGTCCCTTTTCTATGATTTAATTGCTTTCCTCGCCCTTTATGTGATTGTTCTATCACGCCGAATAAATATGATATTTTTGGGAAATTGGATTATCATGCTAGGTCCCTTAATACAATCTAAATCAGATAATCGCGCTCGATCTAGTACTATATGTTGCATATTGCTAAAATCAACTCAGATTAGTTTAATAGTTAACACATGTCCCTTCAATTATTTATGTTGAGCTAGTAAGGATATCCTGCCTCTGGAGTTATCAAAGAGCGAGTACTCCTCTCGGTAGTTACAGTCCCCCGAACCCTCAATCTCTACCTTGCGGATGTATGTTGAGAGATCCCCACACCAGGAATCACAAGGGAACCTACGGCCGTCGTGGTCAAACATAATTGCACTCCCTTTATGTCACGATAACCGGGTTTTGTCAGTTTTTCTCATTGTCGTTAAAAACTGAATGGCGACTCCTATATTACTAGTCAATTGGGTGTAAACTCACAGGATATCCAATTACACTTGATTTGACAAAAAGAAGCGTCAGACCCACGAGGGACGAGGTCACGCATTAGCCTCGTGCTTTTTCGACCCCCTCACAGCTAGGCATTCAGCCCACTTGATCTCACTGAATTATTAACTTGTTAATTAATACTGAACCGCATTTATTAGACTTAATATTATATGCATACTTGGACCAAGGGTATCATTTCCTTCAGTCTCCCACTTGTCCTTAGGGACAAGTGTGCATTTCCTAATTCCTTTGTCGCTCGATGCTTGCTCTTCAACATAAGGTAAGAGTTGTCATCCTTATTATGTCCAGAGGTTTTCTCGGTTTCAGAGTTCAACTGATCAAATAAACAGATAATCATAGCCTATGATTCATCCGAGCACGGCCATGCATTTTACAGTTTCTAGCTCTCCGAGTGGCCTTGTACAACTTTTAAGCATCTCATCCCGATTTATGGGAGGACAATCCCAATCTTGCGATCTTGAGATTAGACTTCGTTTGATAGGTGATTACCTGAGCGTTGCCTTTATAGCCTCCTTTTACGGTGCGTCGGTTGGTCAACGTCAAAGTAACCAGTTCTCAAACAAGTAATCTCAAATCACTCAGGTATTGAGGATTTAGTGTCTGATAATTTTAATAAAATTTACTTATGACAGATTTTCATCTCTTAAAGTAAAGTTTCATAGGTCTGTCCGATACTAGTCTTCCCAAAGTAAGTATCTATGCAAATGATTACGACATTGCCATGTCCACATAGTTCAAGAAACAGAACTACTAGTCATCTTGCATTCTAGTCGTCTAACGTTTTCTATGCGTCCATCTTTATAGAAAACTCCGACCAGGGACCATTTTTAACTTTTGACATTCAAGTTCACTTGATAGACATTTCTTAGTCACAGGACTGGTCCTTACAGTCTATCTTGAATATATCTTCAAATTGAAGGGACTCATCATTTAATACTAAACCAAGATTAAATGGAATATGAAAATACATTTCATATATGATAAATGTTCAACCCCAATGTTTTACAAACATGGGCCTCAAACCCATCTTTAAAACAGTTCATGGAATTCAAAGCTATGCTTTGATTTCCAGTGCTACAATGTGAGTGTTGCTTCTCACTTGTTGCATTGGTTTAGTTATCATGCTTTGCCAATCTTAATATTCTTTTCATCGAATGTCCTTCGAGATATGATGATAAGATCTTTTGAGTATGTTTATTTTGTGATCTAATCTTTCTTGCTACAATAGTGGTTCTACGCATTTCTTAATGAAGAACCATCAAGCCAGCAGATATGTGATCTACCCAAGTTCAGTAAAGAACTCTTTAACATAAACAACCCTGTTTAATTGCTTCTTAGGCAATAAGTACTTCTACTTCAACTGTATAGGTTGCTAGTGATGCTTTGTTTGGATTTACTTATCCAAGCAGTTCACAAATATGTGGAACACTTTCCAGCTGTATCTTAGAACATAGAAATTAATATTTTAATTTCCCACGCAACAACTCATGGTCTCCAATCCATGTTGCCATTTTCAAAACACGATTCTCTACAGCTCGTCCTTGTCAATGGTTAACTCCAAAGGAATCTTGCTTGATCCTTTGCCAGTGTTTATGCGTGTAGATCAATATTTATCATATCTTTATTTCCTTGAATGAAGAACTATTCCTATGTACATTTTCAAGTACCATAAGTTTTTCTTGATCTCGATCTAGTTGATCTTCACTTAGATCGATAGAGATTGGTATATGTTCGTTATGCCTAAAGTCATACGATACGTTTTTGGCGATCCTCATATTATATCATACATGATAATTTCTTTTGCAGAATAATTCCCAATTGAATTCTATTCATGTAACTTTAGCCCATTCAATTTCAGCAGATACTGAATCCAGCTAAATTCTTTGACATATAATATAGGTTTAAGAATCTCACTTAGATCCTTTGATGTTTAACTTAGTAAATGCTTATACATAGTTCAAACATCTTTTACTTAGATTTATTCATATGGATCGAATATCTCCAATGGAGTCTTTCGTATTTGATTTAGTAAATGTCATTACTTAATCCAGAACAATATTATAAGATCTTTGTGAATGGATCTTAATACCCAGTATGCACTAAGTTTCGCCTTGGTCCGTCATTGATGAATAATTTTCAAATCTAAGTCATTAGCATTTGAATGTTATTTCACAATAGAGAGATATGTGTATGACACACATAGGACCAATTAAATTTTTATGTCCTCCCACTAAACTTCTTATATATCTATAAGAGTCATGTACATTTTATGAAACTAAAATACTTATTAGCTTCACTAAAATACAATTCCAATTCCCAATTGCTTGCTTAAATCTGTACTTAGATTTCTTAAGCTAGGATTCATTTCAAGCATTATTTGGATCCACAAATCCTATGACATGCCATGTACATAGTTTTCTTCCAACATTTGACTGAGGAAGATGTTTTGTCATCCAATTTCCATATGTACCAATATGCAATCAGTGCTTGAATTATAGACTTAAGCATTACGATTTTGCATGAGGTTTCAACACAATCCACACCGTGAATTTGCTTGTAACCTTTAGCAACAAATCTAGCTTTGTGTGTGAACACAATTTCATGTTTGATGGTTTTTATCCTTAAAACAAACTTGCAACCAATAGGTGTGAAACTATTCTTGCAAATCAACAAAATTTCAATTTTGTCATCAAAACATTTAGTATGTTTTATGGCCTCTAACCATTTAAAACATTTGAGTCTATATATGGCCTCTAACCATTTTAGGGAATCTGGGTTTCGTCATAGCTTTCTGACAGGTCACAAACTCATGATAATAGTTTGACTGCAAGTTGTAGGTTTCTTCACTATCTAATAGAAGAATCGCATAGCTTCAGTGACCTGAACTCCATGTTTCTTCACTATCTAATAGAAGAATCTCATACTTTCAGTGACTTGAATTCTATGCCTACTTGGGTATAGAACATCAAACAATAGAATATCAATAGCCACTTGAAAGTCCTTTGAATATTCTGTTCTCCTTGAAGCACTTGTAAAGTCTTCTAAGAGATGTCTATTCTTTAAAGCCACTTCTAAAGTCCTTAAAGAATAAGTTCGGATTTTGTGAAGCACTTCGAAAAGCCTCCGGAAAGTCCGTTTATGTTTGTTGTTCGCCTCGAAGACTTTCGAGTTCTATTTTCTCCCACTTGTCATTTTGGAAACGAATCTCCAAAAAGACATTATTTCGAGCAAACAAACATTATGTTCTCAAAAATTCGTGGTAGAAACAATACCCTTGTGTCTCATTTGAATAAATCACAATGAAACATATATCTATACACGGGCCTTAGTTTGTTGAATAACAAACACTAAGCTCCCACTGAGTTTAGGAACTCTTTTAGATACATATTATGAAAAGATATTCTGAAATTGCTTTTCAATAGCTTTGACGAATTTGGTTTAGTTTGGTGGTAGTTGAGCATTTTGTTTTAGAAATTATAGGAAAAGTCTTTTATGATTCATCATTGATCGAATCAAGTACTAATTGACTTCGATCATTCCACTTAGATATGCCATATCTCATGGAGCTAGATTGTGAAATTACAACACACAATCATTGATGATCATTTTTGGTCTCAAGCAATCATTAACATGATCTATCCTAGATCTTTATGATTTCTTACCAAGTGGGATTTATACTTCTGAATGTTTGAACTAGCCAAACAGATTCAAACTTATATCACATTGAGTAAATAAACCTATATTCACTCAAATCTGTGTGAAATAATAAAGTCATAAAACCTTTCTTTAACTTTGAACTCTATTGTCTAGGCGTTCTAACAATAGTTCATATCTTTTGTTACTTTCAACAAGTAAGACTAGTTGTCTTAAATTTATCTAGAAATCAATGAACTTTCAAAAGTCCATCAAAATAGAGCTTTTGAATGTTAACTTGTTGATATGGTCTAAGCAACAATGCCAAAGATTAGTGGAACTCAAATCAATGGGCTGATTTGAACCTAGTAAAGTTCTTATTGTTAAAGAGTTGTTTGTTTTAATCAAGCATATTGACTCAACCCGTAATTGACCATTTCATTCAAACAAACAAACATTGTTTTTGTTTTTCTTGAATGTGTGTCTTTCTGTGTTTGAAAATAGAAATTTAGGTATGCTGATTATGGAACAAAATAGCCATTAAGTTCCAGCCTTTGAAAGGACTTAAAACAAACTAGATGACCCTACAACTAATGTAGCATTGCCATGCTTCATTTCCCACTTGCAGGCCATTAGTGTATCCTAGCTTCCATTGTTTGAGTCATTACCGAAGTAAGAACCTCAAGCGGTATTATAACCAAGGAAGTTTGATTGCTAGGTCACTTTTCTTTGAACATAAACTTACAGGTAGAAACGGAATTGTAAATTCCTTTCATCTGTTCCTTTGTTTTCCTATTTCTTGTACCTTTTCTTATAGCCTTAAGAATTGAATTCTCTAGTGTTGACTTTTATACTTTGTTTACACATGTCTAATGTCACTCCAACAAAGTTCTTACCATTTATGTTGAATATTAAGTTTCAATTAGATGATCTTACCAGAAGCTTCTAAAGTTCTCTAAGCATCGATCTATTCGAATGTCTAGGGAATAGACTCATTCGAGAATTAAATGGACAAAGATATTAGGTTGTTAACCATTGGTAAAGCTGAGCGTTTAAACTCAATGCTTTATGATCTCAAAACTACATCGTATTTTTGAATCCACAAGCACCAATCGGTTCGCCATTCGATTTTGATATTCGAAAACAACCATAAAAGTCGATATAAGAAACGTACATTTTAAATTGCTCACTTTCTCTCATTTCCGTTAATCGTTCTTGGATTCACTACCAATCGAGGAAATTTACTGTTACCTTTCTAAAAGGATTTATTGCAGTGCAAGATATTTAATTATAAACAATACTTAAAACATACATTGAAGCATGCAAAGTCTAAACATTTATCATGAATAATAACTTGAAATTAAAGCAATCGTGCAATTCAAACAAGTTATTAGCATTTTATTCGATTTTATTGTTCCGGTAGGTATGAATAAAATGATTCCAAGACCCTAAAACCATTGAAGAATTAAGCACATTATGTATTTTGAATCAATTCTAAAATATTTTAGGTAAGCAAAAGCCTTTTGCTAATAGTCTAGAAACTACTCTTGGTTGATAGGTACGTCTAAGAACTTATTAGGTAAACCTATCGATTTTGCCACGACATAAAAGGACTCCTTACTTATATCGTTAAGTTTCACCAAAACTAACATGTACTCACAATTATTTGTGTACCTTACCCCTTTAGTATCGATAAGTAACACCTCGCTATGGCGGAAACCTATTACTAAGATCGATGAAAAAAGGATATCCAAGTAAGTGTTATTTTGGCATGGCACCTTTTAACTCAATTTTTAAGTTTGGAACTTAAGGCTCTTACTATGTTGGTTAGATTTTAAGTGAACAAAAATCCTTAATCATGCAACATAATCAAGCTTCGATCTCATGCATATTTAAGACATATTTAAAAGCAATAAATAACTTAAAGCATGTATAAGATAAATGTGATCTAGTATAGCCCGACTTCATCTTGAAGCTTCAACTTCAAAGTCCGTCTTGAAAATGGATTGGAAACTCCGTCTTGAATTTCACCGTGGGAGGTGCCATTTTCTTCAAATAGGATAAGCTATAATTAAACTAATTACAACTATTTGATGGTACGCAGACCATATTTGAATTGAAAAACAAATTTGGTGCTTTAGACCAATTACATTCAAATTAATGGTACGCAGACCATATTTTCTATCCTATTTGGGCCATACTAGTCACTTCATAACCTGCAAAATAGTACATATACAATATATATCATTCACCCATTCATTATCATGAATGGCCCACATAGTTGGTTAGTAAAAACACGTTATGCATCACATAAATATTTGCAGCAATTAATCAAGGGCACCAATAATCTACCAATTATTCAGTCCGTATTAATTCTAATCAAGTTGTTTAACCTTAAAGGATTTGTAGACCTAATCAAGAGTTTATGACTAAAATTGCTCCCACTTAAACCAATAAATTCATATGCTTTACTAATTTTAAACATAAAAATGTATTTCTAGTCTAACCGGAAACATACAAATTTAATTAAAATTTAAAGCTCATATAAATTTATAATTGAATCCACTTATTTAATTTATTTTCAGTCGAATTTAAATTAATTCAAGGTTTTTAATTTTAGTAAAATAATTAGAATAAATTAAAATTTATAATAATTATAATATTCAAAATTAAAATCCAAGAAAACAATTTATATTATTAATTTAAAAATAATTAAAATTACTCGAACTGAAAAACTCAAATTAAAATTTAAAACGATTTAATCGTAACACAAGGTACGCACATCACCACGCAACGCACAGCCATAGGCCACACGCACACGCAGCCATCGCTAGCCACGATGCACGCAGCCTCTGTGCTGTGTCGCGTCTGCTGCTGCTCACCCTCGCAAGGCACCGCTCGCTGCACGTGAGCCAGCACTCGCTGCGCGAGGTAGTGCGCGTTGTGGCGCACCTCGCTTGCTGCCCACACGCGACTGCTCGCTTGCCTTGCCCCTCGCCCTCGCCCATCGCATAGCACACACGGCCAGCTCCTTTGCTTCGCGCGCACGCCACGCTATGTTGCTCGCTGCATTCGTACCGCACGGGCGACGAGCTCCCTTGCTCGTCGTCGCGTGCCCGCACTATACAACACCCCTTAAGGGTAACACGTAGCTTCCATTGCTTTGTGCGTGCAACATTCATGAGCTTTTTAATAAAAATTTAAAATTTTTAATTTAAAATTAATGACGAATTAATAAAACATATTATTTTCATAATTTTAGGGCGAAAAATCGAAAATTTATTAATCAATTAATTTTCGATTTAACATGGATTCAAATCTAGGTCATAAAAATTAAAAATTTAACATAAATTAACAATTTTTATGGTGGATTTTAATCATGGATACCTAATTAAATTATTAATTAATTATGAAAAACAAATAAATTCTAAATTATTCGAATTCCAACAAATTAATCATAATTACAAATTAGGTTGTATAATTAACAAGTCTAGGCATTCATAATTGTTAAACATATACAGTAGGTCAATCAAAACACTCAAGATTTATCAACAAGAATCGCAAATACTTAATTTAACATCTTAAATTTACAAACTTTTGCGTTCGAAAAACTAAAACCTCCGAAAAGTCATAGTTAGGTTTCGAATTTGGGAATTCTGGGTTCGGCCGAAAAATATTAATTTGGTCAAAATTTTAGAATGCCTTTTACATGCGGAATTGACACAAAAATCAATCGATTTGGATGAGTAACGAAGAAACTGCCGAAAAACTGCGTACATATATTTAAATAAACGCAATTTGCAATTAATTACGAAAATTAATCACCCCTTTAATTCTTTGCAAATTTGTAAAATTTAACCATGTTCATGCAATTTAGATTATGAAAATAATAAGAGGCTCGTGATACCACTGTTAGGTTATGATACATATGAATAAACATAAATCATGCGGAAAAACATAAAGCCAGGAAACATATTATTTACACATAATCATTTAGCATAATTCAGATGCATACACTTTGTAGCGTGCCCTCCCTAGCTACGCCCGAACCGAACAAGAACAAGTCTTTAAGACTCCAAGTGTCGTCCCTCCGTAGATAGTCCACAGCACGTCCGGATCCGCCTTAAGATTGACCAACTAGAATCGCCCTTAAGGTTACTTAGGATTTTCGGCTATTTTGGGTTGCAAGTGTTTGGCTGATTTTTGCTTAAAAATCTTACCTTTGAATACTTCAAAATCGTCTGTTAAATATGTGACCCTAGGCCTATATTTATATAGTTTATGGAAAGGAATTATAATCCTACTAGGATATGGATTTATTATTTAGAATCCTATTAGAACTCTAAATAATAAATTTAATCTCTTAGGATTAGGATTAGGATTTAATCAATGCACGAATTCCAATAGGATTAGAATTCGTTACGAACACGAGTGTTGCACGACCACGAGGAACGCACGAACCCGCACAGGCCTTGCGGCCCACACGAGCAGGCGCTGCCTCGCAGCCCACGAGCATAAGCCCGCACGCGCCTATGGCCTTGCTGGGCCTGGCCTTGCGCTGGGCCTGGCGAGGCTGTGGCAGCTCCGTGTTTGGGCGCTTGGCTTGCTGGGCACGGGCCTAGCTTCGTGCTGAGCCTTCGTCTAGCAAGCCTCGTCCGATGATAATTCGTACGATGCGCTTCCGATTAAATTCCGGTTCCGGAATTCATTTCCGATACGAACAATATTTAATATTTCCGATTCCGGAATTAATTTCCGTTTCGAACCACTTTGACTTTGCTATTTCTCCTTTTTATTTAACGAATCTCAAATTATGGGACAGGATACGTTCTGTTCGATTTATGGATCGATTGCAACAGAACGCGTGAACAATTTCGCAGCGTGAGGCTTAGGCTAAGGGTTGGAGTCAATACTCAGAATATGAATTGTGTGTTGTGTCCTTTTCACGTCGAATTTGGGGCTGTATTTATAGGGAAGAGTTCGTGGAAAGATAGAATTACAGAGTTCTAATCCACAAAGAATTAGGGAAAAACACGTACCCAGGTATTTTCAGCGCCCAGGCCTGGGCGCCGAAGATTTCGGCGCCCAGAGCCAGGTGTTGAAAATAGGGTCTGGGCTGTTTTCTTAGTCAGATTCGGATTCCTGAAATCCGTAGTGCTTGAGACTTAATCGAGTCTTTTAGTGCGTATTAACCTTGTGACGGGATGCGTCTGGGCCCGTTACGAACTCTAGGCTCGTTAGGATTTTAATTAATACGTAACTCTTATTTCCGAATCATATTAGGAATAGGATTCTCTCAGTTTTCTATCTCATTTAGGATTTATTTTGGAATGCAACACCTAATTCTGACAGGTTTCTATCTTTTATGACTTGCCACTTTTAGAAGCTACCCTTTACGACAGTTACTATTTTTAGCAGGTTTCGGGTGAAATGAAGAGGGGAATTGAGATTCGTTATTTTATAGGAGATGCGTTGTCAAGTGGAGATTTACGCTTTCATCATCGAACCTTCCCTTTCGGGAATGGGGACAAATGTAGGTGTCTACAGTTAGCCCCCACTGTGACTGAGTCTTGGAGTAGGACGATGGTCAAAGTATTAGACGGAGTGCGTCATACAAGCCATGGTGACCTGTTTTGGCGAGGGTCTCACAAGCCCTCGAGTGATAACATTTGACTTAAGGGTCATCACTTGAAGTGTCGACATATCCCTCACGTGTCATTGGGATTTGTCAACGAATAGTATAGAAACTTCCTCACTTTGTCATTGGAAGGATCTAAAGAAGTGTAGAAACTCCCTCACTTTGTCATTGGGAGTAGCTACAGATGTTTTCGAAATCAAAGCTATTAAGTGAAATTGGGCCTGGCCAATCCCAACCACGAGGTAAAAAATGTTTTTAAAGATTCTCATTTTCAGGGCTAGCTAAACGAGAAAACCCCCTTGTTTTTATGGGACGTAAAACGAAGGAAAATCCAGCACATCGTTCTTTTTTGGAAAAACAGAAAACCAATCCTTTTAATTTTTGGAAAAAGGGAAAACCGAAAAAAGTTTTGCTGCAGCGACTAAGGACCTGCGTGGTTAGTAACGCAGACCCCGCCGGCTAAAGATGGCGAGCCTGTCCGCTAAGGGTGGACACCCCGTCCGATAGAAGTGGACGAATCTGTTTTTGAAATTTGAAAATAAGGACCTACGCGGTTTGTGACGTAGACCCCGCCGGCTAAAGATGGCGAGCCTGTCCGCTAAGGGTGGACACCCTGTCCGATAGAAGTGGACGAATCTATTTTGAAATTTGTTTGTGCTTTTTTAAAAATAAGGACCTACGTGGTTTGTGACGTAGACCCCGCTGGCTGAAGATGGCGAGCTGTTTCATATTGTTTTTTGAAGATTCTATTTTTTGAAAACTGAGGACCTGCGCGGCTAGTGACGCAGACCCCGCCCGCTGAGGGTGGGCGAGCCCATTTTGAATTTCTTATTTTGCCTATGTAGAAGGGCTTTTGTGATTACAACCTGTTGGTGGGCCGCAATATTTCCTGATCAGGTGTGTCCTATAAGTGGGTCCACACTGTGTATATTTTTAACGATATTGCAAAATACCGTTCTTGGGAAAGAAATATCAAGATAACAGATATTTTACACAAAATAGGGGATTGAGCGTGCCCGACAGCGAATACTCGCTGTCTGGGAAGCATTTTCAGCGCCCAGCTCTGGGCGCGAGAATTTCTAACGCCCAGAGCTGGGCGTTGAAAACGCGAAGGGGAGACGGGTCTTTAAATTCACGGACCGTCTCCTTCCGTTCCCATTTCCACCTTTTTCGCTCAAGCTCCTCATTTCTTTCAACTGATTTCTTGCTCGTTTCTTCACTTTTCTTTACGAATTCTACTCCAAATCATTTCCTAATCTTCCCAATGTAAGTAATTTTTAGTAATTTTGAGCTTTTTTGTCAATTTCAGTATTTTTGTCAAGCATTTTTATGCATGAAATTGATTTGGGGGTTTTTGATATTGTGCCCCTTTCCTTCAATTAGATGGTTGGAAATGTTCCTCATAACATGTTAATTAGTTTGTGCATGTTAATTTTCGCAAGTATGTTGATTCTTGTTGAATTTGGGCATTTTCATGCTAGCCCCCAAGTATACCTACGACTCTAGTGTTTTTTTGCAATGTAGGTGTTCTTGGTATATTGCTTGCGTTCCTCATAATTCATGAATGACAAATTATGGAAGAATTTTCATTTTGTTGGAGTTAATTAAAAAATTTTCACTTAGGGCGTTTTTTGCTCGATATGAACTTAGTATCATGTCTTAGGGAACAAAAATTGTATGACTCCATTTTACGAGCGGAATGCACTCCTTTAGTGATTGGTGTGAGTGCCAGTTTTGTTAAAGGTATAATGCCTTATTGTATTATTGATCAGCATGCCTGACGAGTCGTCACCTCCTTCTGGTGGCCACGAGGAGCGTTGCATGACGCGTCAGTCTACTGGCGCGGGTCCCCTATGGGTGGGCCCTGAGCTCTACGACGGTCGTGATCTGCACTACGACCTAGAGCACCACGTGACTTCCCGCCTTCACGCGAGGAGAGAGACTACGGTTCGCAGCTATGGCGCAGCGACGAGTGAGACCGTTTTTAGCTTCCTGAGCTCGGACGCCCAGGCTTTGGTGAGGGCGAGCTCACTGTTTCCGGTGGTCAAGACGTTCTGGGAGATACTGCGGCTTAACATCTCACTGTCCTTTCTGCGGTCGTTCATGAGGTGGTGGTGGGATACCACCAACACCTTCCATTTTCCTTGGGGCAAGATGACGATCACTCCCGAGGACTACACGGCTTTGACGGGCTTGACCTTTACAGGGAACCCCGTTCGTCTGAGGTCGGATTGCCCATCGCCGACTATTGCTGAGGGTACCAGGCTCCTGGGCTCGTGGATGGGTAGGAGATTGCCTTCGTACCAGCCCCGTGGGATACCTTTCGCTGACCTGATGTGGGCCTTAGAGCATGGGGTAGAGGAGTCGCCTTCGAGACAGGCTCGGCTGTTCTACCTCCATTTTATTACTTCCACTTTTCTATCGGGTCCGACTGACACCTTTGACCCGAGGTGGATAGGCATGGTGGAGGACGTGTATACACTGGGTGACTATCGCTGGGGCGATTTGGGCTATGCGACGCTCGTCGGCCAGATGAGTTTGGCGGTGCGCGACTCGGACCCGAGTAGACGTCACTTTGTGATTACATTAGCGGGAGTGCCGCGTTTGATCGAGGTATGTACCTAGACTTTCTTTTGTTTTCTCACTTTTACCGGGCCTCTTTTTTGATGTTTTATTGTTTTTTCTTTTTGCAGCTGTGGGCCTTTGAGCACTTACCTTGGCTGGCTCCCCGAAAGGGGCAGAGGCCTTTGGAGTTCCCTGCCGGTCGCCGTTGGGGTTGGAAGAAGAAGCTGACAGTGCGTCCACCGCCCGATACCGTGTGGGATCTTATTCGGGACGGGAACCCTGAGCATGTACAGAATCTTATCCTCTATCTCGTATTTCGTCATTCTTTTTATTTTCTATGTGCGAGATCTGACCGTGTTTGTACAAAAACAGGTGGTTTGGACCCCATGGCTCTCTTTTAGGGGTACTCATGCTTCGGTCAGGGATAGTTATGCCTTGAGCCAGATGCGGGTTTTGTTCGTTGGCCGCCGGGACCCTGTCTGGTACCTGGGAGAGCGGGTACGTATGCAGACGGTCGGGGCTTTTTTGGTGCCTAGGCCTCCGCCTGCGACCATGCTGTCTACTCGCTCGATAGGCGAGTCGTGAAGGGTCCACTCGAGGACTGGCGTGCCGGCGACGGAGTTGGTGATAGAGGGAGCTAGCTATTATCAGTTTATCCAGGATTCTCTTCGTCTCCCGAAGCCTGGCGCTGTAAGTTGCCCTCTCTTTTCGTATTGAATTTAGTGTTTTCATGCTCGCGCCCATGTGTTTATGTCTACTGTGTTTTGTGCAGGAGGGTCAAGGTCCTGACCCTTCGTTGGGGGGATGGGTGCTTCCCGATGCTCGGATCTCGTATACCGGAGAGAGTGGATCCGAGATTGTGGAGACTTTCCCGGAAGACCGGGTTTTCCATGCTCCGCTCCCTGAGGGAGTACAGGCGGTATGCACCTTATATTTGTGCACTCTTCTTTATATATATATATATATATATATATTTTTATTTTTTTTTGTTACTAACATTCCTGTTTCAGGTTCCGGCCTGTACGGCCAACGCGATGGTGGGGGTGATCAACCGGTTGAAGTCCGCGTTAGTTCGAGCCCGATCTGCACTTTCTTGCAGGAGCCCCCACTCCACTCGGGTAATGTGCCCTCTTTTTTTTCTTTTGATCTGTACCTTTTGTTTGGCTTTCTGTTACTCACTCTCTTTTTGTCTTTTCTTGTAGACGGGTGCTGGACGAGCCGGGGCCGACGGCGCGGGTCCCTCGGGCGGGGGACACGGTCGTGAGAGAGAGAGGGCACGGCACTCGCCCCTACGGCATCGCCGTTCCGACGCGGGGGTGAGTTCTTCCGGGGAGAGGTCCGAGCCGGAGCGTAGGCGACGTTCCTGAAGGAAATAATGCCCTTGGTCCAAGTATGCATTCTATGTTAAGTCTAATAAATGCGGTTCAGTATTAATTAACAAGTTAATAAATCAGTGAGATCAAGTGAGCTGAATGCCTAGCTAGAGGCCGCTTTAGTTCAAGTGGAATTAATGATATTAGTCCACAGCTTACTCTTGACTGAACCCGTAGGATCACACAAATAGTACGTAAACGGATCAAGTATTTAATAGCATTAAATACTCCATCTATGAATATTCGGAACCGACGGATCTTGGTTTCAGTGGGAGCTAAGATCGTCACAGGCAAGGAATGAATACTCCGGAAACGATGATATTGCCGGAAACGGAAATATGGATCGTATCGGAAATATAAATATTATCCAAGTCGTAGATGTTGCCGGAAACGGAAACATGGTACGTGTCGGAAAATATCGGAAATGGAAATATTGCCAGAATCGGAAATATTGCCGGAAACGGAAATATTGTCAGAATCGGAAATATTACCGGAATCGGAAAATAATTCCGGAAACGGAAATATTAAATATTTGTTCGAAACGGAAATTAATTCCGGAATCGGAAATATTAAATATTGTTCGTATCGGAAATGAATTCCGGAATCGGAAAATTTAATCGGAAGCGCATCGTACGAATAAGCATCGGACGAGGCCTGCCGGACGAGGCCCAGCACGAAGCCAGGCCATCGCCCAGCAAGCCAAGCGCGCCGCACAAACAGCCACGCCAGGCCCAGCGCAAGGCCAGGCCCAGCAGGCTGCGCGCAGCGCGCAGCGCGCGCGGGCGCTGAGTGGGCTGCTGCTCGCGCGCACGCATGGGGCCCATCGTGGCTGCCGTGCGTGTGTGTGCAAGTGTTTGTGTTCGTGCACGTTTCCTAAAACATGCAGAGTTCGGTTAATGATTAAATTCCTAATTCTATTTGATAAATTAATTAAATTAGAGTTCTTGTAGGATTCTAGGTTTAATTAATTTGTATCTGAATAGGATTTCGATTCCCTTTCCATACCGCTATAAATATGAGGCTAGGGCTCACAATTTATAACACAAGTTTCAAAGTATTCAAAGTGAGTTTTTGAGAGAAAAATTCAGTCACACATTTGCCTATAAAGTGCCGAAAATAATAGTACCTTAAGGGCGATTCTAGTTGGTCAATCTTAAGGCGGATCCGGACGTGCTGTGGACTATCTACGGAGGGACGACACTTGGAGTCCTAAAGACTTGTTCTTGTTCGGTTCGGGCGCAGCTAGGGAAGGCACGCAACAAAAGTATGCATCTAATCTATGCTAAATGATTATGTGTAAATAATATGTTTTCCTGGGTTTATGGTTTTTCCGCATGATTTATGAATTGTCATATGTATCATAACCTAACAGTGGTATCACGAGCCCCTTATTATTTTCATAATCTAAATTGCATGAACATGGTTAAATATTACAAATTTGCAAGAATTAAAAGGGGTGATTAATTTTCGTAATTGTTAATTAATTGCAAATTGCGTTTATTTAATTATACGTACGCAGTTTTTCGGCAGTTTCTTCGTTACTCATCCGAATTGAGTGATTTTTGTGTCAATTCCGCATGTAAAAGGCATTCTAAAATTTTGACAAAAATAATATTTTTTTGCCGAACCCAGAATTCTCAAATTCGAAGCCTAACTATGACCTTTCGAAGGTTTTAGTTTTTCGAATGCAAAATTTCGTAAATTTAAGATGTTAAATTAAATATTTGCGATTCTTGTTGATAAATCTTGAATTTTTGATTGACCTACTGCATATGTTTAACAAGTTTGAATGCCTAGTCTTGTTAATTATGCAATCTAATTATTAATTATGATTAATTTGTTGAAAATTAGAATAATTTAGAATTAATTTGATTTTCATAATTAATTGTAATTTAATTAGAAACCTATGATTAAAAACCACCATAAAAATTGTAAATTTACGATAAATTTTAAATTTTTATGACCTAGACTTGAATCCATAACAATCGGAAATCAATTGGATAATAAATTTTCGATTTTTCGCCCTAAAATTATGAAATTAATATTATTTATTAATTTGTCATTAATTTTAAATATAAATTTTAAATTTTTATGCGATTCGTTCATAAAACTTGCACGCACGAAGCAATGGACGCTTCGTGTTACCCTTAAGGGGTGTTGTATAATGCGGGCATGCGACGACGAGCAAGGGAGCTCGTCGCCCGTGCGGCACGAATGCAATGAGCAAGGGCGTAGTGCACGAGCACAAGGCAGCAGCCCTGCCTTGTGTCGTGTGCCACGACCAATGGACGAATGGGCATGGGCGTAGGGCGAGCCAAGGCAGTCGCGTGTGGGCAGCAAGCGAGCTGCGCCACAACGCGCGCAGCCTCGCACAAGAGCGCGCAGCCTCGCGCGCAGCGACCGCAAGCTCGCGTGCCACGAGCGCTGCGCCTAGCATTACTCGCGCGCACAGCGAGCGATGTCGCCCGCCCAGCGAGCGATGTCGCGCGCCCAGCGAGCGATGGCTCGCGCGCCCAGCGAGCGATGTCGCGCGCCCAGCGAGCGATGGCTCGCGCGCCCAGCGAGCGATGTCGCGCGCCCAGCGAGCGATGTCGCGCGCCCAGCGAGCGATGTCGCGCGCGCACTGCGAGCGATAGCCCGCGTGAGATGAGCGCTGGCGCGCGCAGCGAGCACCAATGCGTGCGGAGGCTTGCGATAGGGATGCAGCAGCTATGCGACGAGCGCATGGGCTGCGCGCGCATGGCCAGCGATGGCTGTGTGCGTGCGGCCCATGGGCGTGCAACGCGTAGGGTGTTTGCGTTACGATTAGATCGTTTTGAATGTTTAATTTGAAAATTTCAGTTCACGTAATTTTAATTAATTTTAAAATTAATAATTTAAATTATTTTCTTGGATTTTAATTTTGAATATTATAATTATAATAAATGTTATTTATTCTAATTATTTTACTAAAATTAAAATCATGAATTAATTTAAATGCGACTGAAATTAAATTAACTTTTTGGATTCAATTATAAATTTATATGAGCTTTAAATTTTAATTAAATTTGTATGTTTCCGGTTAGACTAGAAATACATTTTTATGTTTAAAATTGGTAAAGCATATGAATTTATTGGTTTAAGTGGGAGCGCTTTTTAGTCATAAACTCTTGATTAGGTCTACAAATCCTTAAGGTTAAAACAACTTGATTAGAATTAATAAGGACTGAATAATTGGTAGATTATTGGTGCCCTTGATTAATTGCTGCAAATGTTTACGTGATGCATAATGTGTTTTACTAACCAGCTATGTGGGCCATTCATGATAATGAATGGGTGAATGGTATATATTGTATATGTACTGTTTTGCAGGTTATGAAGTGACTAGTATGGCCAAATAGGATAGAAAATATGGTCTGCGTACCATTAATTTGAATGTAATTGGTCTAAAGTACCAAAGTTATTTTTCAATTCAAATATGGTCTGCGAACCATTAAATAGTTGTAATTAGTTATAGCTTATCCTATTTGAAGAAAATGGTGCCTCCCACGGAGATTTTCAAGACGGACTTTGAAGTCAAAGCTTCAAGATGAAGTCGGGCCATACTAGATCACAAATATCTTATGCATGTTTTAAGTTATTTATTGTTTTAAATATGTCTTAAAATGCATGAGATCAAAAGCTTGATTATGTTGCATGATTAAGGATTTTAGTTCACTTAAAATCTAACCAACATAGTAAGAGCCTTAAGTTCCAAACTTAAAAATTGAGTTAAAAGGTGCCATGCCAAAATATACACTTGCTTGGATATCCTTTACATCAATCTAGTAATAGTTTTCGCTCAGCGAGGTGTTACTTATTGGTCCTAAAGGGGCAAGGTACACAAATAATTGTGAGTACATGTTAGTTTTGGTGAAACTCAACGATATAAGTAAGGAGTCCTTTTATGTCGTGGCAAATTCGATAGGTTTACCTAATAAGTTCTTAGACGTACCTATCAACCAAGAATAGTTTCTAGACTATTAGCAAAAGGCTTTTGCTTACCTAAGATGTTCTAGGATTAAGTCGACAAACTGTGCTTAGTTCTTCAATGATTTTAGGATCTTGGAATCATTTTATTCACACCTGCCGGAACACATAATTTGAATAAAATGCTTAATAAACATTGAATTATGCATGTATGCTAGAATTTAAGTTTATTAAGAGAAACTGTGAATGGTTATTTATTTGTTTATTCTTTTCAATTGTAGTTTTAATATGGCAAACAACAATCAAAACATCATCATGGGTTCTGAGCTTATGGTCAAGCTGAACCTGACAAATTTTCTTGAATGGGAAGCTAAGCTAGTTGAAATAGTCAAACTCAATGGGCTTGAGTATGTACTGTCACATCCCATGCCAAGCTACTATGCCAGAGACATGACCCCTGAGAGATTTTACGCCTGGGATGCGGATCTCAAAAAGGTTATGAGTCTCATGCTGAACAATATCCCTGATGATTGGGCTAGAAGGTTTGTAGCCTATGAACCTTTTACGCTCATCAAAAATCTGAGGGATATCTGTCGTGGAAGTACGGAGGACAGGGACCTGAACGTCCATGAGTTGATTGAATCAATGTCTGGTCTAAAGGTTAGTTCTCCCAACAGGTGTTATAGGATGGAGGTCCAAGAAACACATGTTCAGCTCCTTCGCACTAAACAAAGGGTAGGCGTCCCACTGAGGTTCCATGTGGATCTTATGTGTTCATATTTTGATCGCCTAAGTCTACTAGGAACACCAATAAGCGAAAGGAAGGCAGTCTCTGTCTTGCTCAATTCACTACACAGTGGGTTTGGTCGCTTCAAGCAACTATACCTAAGTGAACCAAGAGAAGAAACAGTTGCAGAATTTATTCACCTTGTCAGAAAGGCTGAAATAGTACTGGACTGTGAAGCCAAAGATTTACTCAAGGCTAGAAAGAGACCATTCAAGAAAGGTGGAAAGTCCAAGGGCAATGCTAAATCAAAGCAGGACAAGTCCACATCAAGCTGTCTTTATTGTGATGGAATAGGCCATTACAAAAGAGAATGTCCAAAGCTAAAGGAAGATCAGAAGAACGGAACAGTCGTTCCATCTTCAGGTATTTTCGTTATAGACTGTATACTTGCTAATTCAACTTCTTGGGTATTAGATACAGGTTGTGGCTCACACTTATGTTCCAATCCACAGGGACTAAGAAGAAGTAGAAAGTTAAGCAAGGGTGAAGTCGACCTACGAGTGGGAAATGGAGCACGGATTGCTGCATTAGCTGTAGGAACTTACTATTTGTCGTTGCCCTCCGGGCTAGTTTTGGAACTGGAAGAATGTTTCCATGTTCCAAGTCTTACTAAAAACATCATTTCAGTTTCTTGCTTAGATGCTAAGGGATTTTCCTTTATAATAAAAGACAATAGTTGTTCGTTTTATTTTAAAGAGATGTTTTATGGATCTGCTAGATTAGTCAATGGACTTTATTTATTAGATCACGACAAACAATTATATAACATAAATACCAAAAAGGCCAAAAAGGATGATTCAGATCTCACCTATCTGTGGCATTGTCGATTAGGCCATATAAACTTGAAACGCTTAGAAAGACTTCAAAGAGAAGGAATTCTAGAACCATTTGACTTAGAGGATTATGGTAAATGCGAATCATGTTTACTTGGCAAAATGACAAAGCAACCTTTCTCTAAAGTTGGAGAAAGAGCAAATGAACTATTGGGTTTAATCCATACAGATGTATGTGGACCAATGAGTACAAATGCTAGAGGTGGTTTCAGCTACTTTATCACTTTCACTGATGACTTCAGTAGGTATGGTTATGTCTACCTAATGAAGCATAAGTCTGAATCCTTTGACAAATTCAAGGAATTTCAGAGTGAAGTAGAGAATCAATTAGGCAAGAAGATTAAGGCACTGCGGTCTGATAGAGGCGGTGAATATCTGAGCTATGAATTTGATGACCATCTGAAAGAATGTGGAATTCTATCAGAATTGACTCCTCCTGGAACACCACAATGGAACGGTGTGTCAGAACGGAGGAACAGAACCTTGCTAGACATGGTCAGGTCAATGATGGGTCAGGCCGAACTTCCATTAGAATTTTGGGGACATGCACTAAATACAGCTGCACTCACTATAAATAGAGCTCCGTCTAAAGCTGTCGAAAAGACTCCATACGAATTATGGTTTGGAAAGCCTCCAAATGTGTCTTTTCTTAAGATTTGGGGATGTGAAGTATACGTCAAACGATTAATTTCAGACAAACTTCATCCAAAATCTGACAAATGTATCCTTGTGGGCTATCCAAAGGAAACAAAGGGGTATTACTTCTACAATACATCTGAGAACAAAGTGTTTGTTGCTCGAGATGGTGTCTTTTTGGAGAAGGATCACATTTCCAAAATGACAAGTGGGAGAAAAGTAGACCTCGAAGAAATTCGAGTCGAACAACAAACTCTAGAGAATGCTCAAGATGACATTCAGGATGAAACTCAGAGATCTTTAGAAGAATCTGGTGAGAATCATGGTCAATCTAGAAATGTTACCCCGCGTAGATCGCAAAGATATAGATCTCAACCGGAAAGTTACTTAGGTATTTTGACGAACGAGAGCTATGACGTTCTATTACTTGAAAGTGATGAACCTGCGACTTACAAGCAAGCTATGACGAGCCCTAGCTCCAAGCAATGGCAAGAAGCCATGCAATCTGAATTAGACTCCATGTCTGAAAACCAAGTATGGGATTTGGTCGATTTGCCAGATGGCTACCAAGCCATTGGAAGCAAATGGGTTTTCAAACTGAAAAAGGACAAGGATGGGAAACTTGAAGTTTTCAAAGCTAGATTGGTTGCAAAAGGTTACAGGCAAGTCCACGGTGTGGATTACGATGAAACCTTTTCACCAGTTGCAATGCTAAAGTCTATTCGAATAATGTTAGCAATCGCTGCATATTACGATTACGAAATATGGCAGATGGATGTCAAAACTGCTTTCTTAAACGGCGTTTTAACAGAAACTGTGTTTATGACACAGCCTGAAGGTTTTGAGGATCCAAAGAATGCTAAAAAGGTATGCAAGCTAAAGAAGTCAATCTACGGATTGAAGCAGGCATCCAGGAGCTGGAATATACGTTTTGATGAAGCAGTCAGTGACTTTGGTTTCATCAAGAACGCGGACGAATCTTGTGTATACAAGAAGGTCAGTGGGAGCAAAATTGCTTTCCTAGTATTATATGTCGACGACATATTGCTTATCGGAAATGACATTCCTATGTTGAACTCTGTCAAGATTTGGCTTGGGAAATGTTTTTCGATCTAGGAGAAGCACAGTACATATTGGGCATCAAGATTTACAGAGATAGATCTAAAAAGATGATTGGACTTAGTCAAAGCACTTATATCAATAAGGTGCTTGATAGGTTCAAGATGGCGGACTCCAAGCGAGGCTACCTACCCATGTCTCATGGAATGACTCTAAGCAAGACTCAGTGCCCAAAAACACTTGATGAGCGTAGACGAATGAATGGGATTCCATATGCATCATTGATTGGTTCAATAATGTATACTATGATATGTACACGCCCGGATGTTGCGTACGCACTCAGTGCTACGAGCAGATACCAGTCAGACCCAGGAGAGGCGCATTGGACTGCTGCCAAGAATATTTTGAAGTACCTGAAAAGGCGCAAAGATGACTTCCTGGTCTATGGTGGAGATGATGAATTAATTGTTAAAGGCTATACGGACGCAAGTTTCCAAACCGACAAAGATGATTTCAGATCACAGTCTGGGTTTGTCTTCTGCCTCAACGGAGGAGCAGTAAGCTGGAAAAGTGCTAAGCAAAGCACCATTGCGGATTCTACAACTGAAGCGGAGTACATTGCTGCACATGAAGCAGCAAAGGAAGCTATATGGCTAAGGAAGTTCATAGGAGAACTTGGTGTAGTCCCCTCCATTAAAGGACCAATAGCCCTGTATTGTGATAATAACGGAGCTATTGCACAGGCAAAAGAGCCTAGACACCACCAGAGAGTCAAGCATGTACTTCGTAGATTTCACCTTCTACGAGAGTTCGTTGAAAGAAAAGAAGTCGAGATAAGCAAAATTGGAACTGATGACAACATATCAGATCCATTAACTAAACCTCTGCCGCAGGCGAAGCACAACTCGCACACTGCAGCTATGGGAATCAAGCATATTGGAGAATGGCTTTGATGTCTCTGTTTAATGTTTTAAAGTTTTAGAGTTTAAATCTTTGTAAAACATTATTGGTTAATCATTCACAATAAATGAAAAGAATTCATTTTTCCATTTAATTTGTGGTTTATTAAATGATGAGTCCCTTCAATTTGACGATATATTCAAGATAGACTATCAGGACCAGTCCTGTGACTAAGAAATGTCTATCAAGTGAACTTGAATGTAAAAGGTTGAAAATGGTCCCTAATCGGAGTTTTCTATAAAATTGGACGCATAGAAAACGTTAGACGATTAGAATGCAAGATGACTAGTAGTTCTGTTTCTTGAACTATGTGGACATGGCAATGTCATAATCATTTGCATAGATACTTACTTTGGGAAGACTAGTATCGGACGAGACCTATGAAACTTTACTGTAAGAGATGAAAGTCTGTCATAAGTAAATTTCATTAAATTATTAGACACTAAATCCTCAATACCTGAGTGATTTGAAGATTACTTGTTTGAGAACTGGTTGCTTTGACGTTGACCAACCGTCGCACCGTAAAAGGAGGCTATAAAGGCAACGCTCAGGTAATCACCTATCAAACGAAGTCTAATCTCAAGATCGCAAGATTGGGATTGTCCTCCCATAAATCGGGATGAGATGCTTAAAAGTTGTACAAGGCCACTCGGAGAGCTAGAAACTGTGAAATGCATGGCCGTGCTCGGATGAATCATAGGCTATGATTATCTGTTTATTTGATCAGTTGAACTCTGAAACCGAGGAACACCTCTGGACATAATAAGGATGACAACTCTTACCTTATGTTCAAGAGCAAGCATCGAGCGACAAAGGAATTAGGAAATGCACACTTGTCCCTAAGGACAAGTCGGAGACTGAAGGAAATAATGCCCTTGGTCCAAGTATGCATTCTATGTTAAGTCTAATAAATGCGGTTCAGTATTAATTAACAAGTTAATAATTCAGTGAGATCAAGTGAGCTGAATGCCTAGCTAGAGGCCGCTTTAGTTCAAGTGGAATTAATGATATTAATCCACAGCTTACTCTTGACTGAACCCGTAGGGTCACACAAATAGTACGTAAACGGATCAAGTATTTAATAGCATTAAATACTCCATCTATGAATATTCGGAACCGACGGATCTTGGTTTCAGTGGGAGCTAAGATCGTCACAGGCAAGGAATGAATACTCCGGAAACGATGATATTGCCGGAAACGGAAATATGGATCGTATCGGAAATATAAATATTATCCAAGTCGTAGATGTTGCCGGAAACGGAAACATGGTACGTGTCGGAAAATATCGGAAATGGAAATATTGCCAGAATCGGAAATATTGCCGGAAACGGAAATATTGTCAGAATCGGAAATATTACCGGAATCGGAAAATAATTCCGGAAACGGAAATATTAAATATTTGTTCGAAACGGAAATTAATTCCGGAATCGGAAATATTAAATATTGTTCGTATCGGAAATGAATTCCGGAATCGGAAAATTTAATCGGAAGCGCATCGTACGAATAAGCATCGGACGAGGCCTGCCGGACGAGGCCCAGCACGAAGCCAGGCCATCGCCCAGCAAGCCAAGCGCGCCGCACAAACAGCCACGCCAGGCCCAGCGCAAGGCCAGGCCCAGCAGGCTGCGCGCAGCGCGCAGCGCGCACAGCGCGCACAGCACGCGCAGCGCACAGCGCGCACAGCACGCGCAGCGCGCAGCGCGCAGCGCGCGCGGGCGCTGAGTGGGTTGCTGCTCGCGCGCACGCATGGGGCCCATCGTGGCTGCCGTGCGTGTGTGTGCAAGTGTTTGTGTTCGTGCACGTTTCCTAAAACATGCAGAGTTCGGTTAATGATTAAATTCCTAATTCTATTTGATAAATTAATTAAATTAGAGTTCTTGTAGGATTCTAGGTTTAATTAATTTGTATCTGAATAGGATTTCGATTCCCTTTCCATACCGCTATAAATATGAGGCTAGGGCTCACAATTTATAACACAAGTTTCAAAGTATTCAAAGTGAGTTTTTGAGAGAAAAATTCAGTCACACATTTGCCTATAAAGTGCCGAAAATAATAGTACCTTAAGGGCGATTCTAGTTGGTCAATCTTAAGGCGGATCCGGACGTGCTGTGGACTATCTACGGAGGGACGACACTTGGAGTCCTAAAGACTTGTTCTTGTTCGGTTCGGGCGCAGCTAGGGAAGGCACGCAACAAAAGTATGCATCTAATCTATGCTAAATGATTATGTGTAAATAATATGTTTTCCTGGGTTTATGGTTTTTCCGCATGATTTATGAATTGTCATATGTATCATAACCTAACAGTTCCGTGTCGGTGGCCCGAGAGCCTAGCCCCGAGTTGCAGTCACAGCCTCATTTTTGGGGTGATTCTGGCTGGGGGCCCTCATACCACGGGGAGTGGAGTGGGTGGACCGGCGAGGCTTGGAGACATGGAGCCGATGACGAGTCTTAGGCTTACCTCCTGTTTTGTACATATTCATTCTTGTATTCCGCATGTATATATATTTTTTTGCGATTTTTGGTGCAAGAATGTTTTGAGCCTTCCGTGGGCTTTGCTTTAACATATTATAGTAATATTAGCTTTCTAAACCAACGACGAATTTTGAAAAGGGAAAGAATTTCGTAAAAATAATGAGTTCATACAAGAGTGCACACATATGTTTAGACTAACAGACTGCTTGGGGTATTACATATGCATGTTCACTATTTTTTTGTTTTTTTGCCGACTCGTGCCATACTCCTTTGTTGGGCTTGTTCCTGAAAATTCTTGTGGCTTTGTTTTTCATTCTATTTGGTCTTGCCCGTGCATGGGTTGGGGTATAGTGCCCTTTGCAATATCTTTTCTTCTTGATGCGTTGCATGACTTTATTATTTTTTTGATTTTTATTGGACAGAATCCTTGATAAGGATTGCCTACGTATCTTGTCAGATTCAGGTCGCGCGTAGTTCTAGCTTTTTGAAAAAAAAATAAAAAATTTGAAAGGGTGTTCATTACACGTCTTCTTCCCCCCCAAGTGTTCGTGGTTCTTTTGATGGTTCGAAAAAGGAGTACGAACACTTGCAGAATCGGGAGGATAGGTGGCAAGAGAGAATGACGCCCGTTCAAGGGCGAAAGAAATATCGGCGCCCAGGCCTGGGCGTGAAAAATAACAGCGCCCAGTCATGGGCGTTGAAGTTTTGTCCTTCGCTTTTCCTACTTTATCGAGTTTTATGCCGTTTGCTTAGAGTAATGTGCAGAATGCTTGCTTAGGAGTCTTAACGTGTTTTATTAGATGCCTTAACTCCGGACCGAATCTTATTAAATATAGTACTTTTTCAATTGGTCTAAGTTCGTGAGGTTAGCGAATTCCGCCCCATCTATGTCAGCTAGTTGGACTGCTCCGCCAGGTAGAATGGTCTTTACAAAATATGGTCCTGTCCAGTTAGGCCGGAATTTTCCTCGAGGGTCCGTAGTAGGTGCGCGGACTTCTTTTAATACAAAATCGCCTTCTTTGATATTTCGAGGTTTGACTCTTTTGTTGAATTGCCTTGCGATGCGCTTTTGATACACTTGCACGTGATGTAAAGCTCTCAGCCTCCGTTCGTCTAGAAGGACGAGCTCGTCGTACCTAGCTTGAACCCAATCAGCCTCGGGTAACTTGCTTTCTAGGACGATCCGGAGGGAGGGAATTTCCAACTCGATCGGTTGAACTGCTTCCATTCCGTATACCAAGGAGTAGGGTGTTACTCCAATGGAGGTGCGGATTGAGGTTCGATAGCCCCATAATGCGAAGTGTAATTTGTTGGGCCAATCCTTATAATTTTCGGCCATTTTTTCGATTATGACTTTAATATTTTTGTTGGCCGCCTCTACCGCGCCGTTCATTTTTGGCCTGTAGGGAGAGCACTTATGGTGTTTGACATGATATTTTTTGAGCAGGTCTTGGACTTCGGCCCTAAAGTGGGAACCTTGGTCACTTATGATTTCATGTGGAACCCCGTATCGACAAAATATGTTCTTTTCTAGGAATCGAGCGACATGTTTGGCCGTTAATTTTACATAGGAGACTGCCTCTACCCATTTAGTCAAGTAATCAATTGCGACTAAAACGTACTCGTGTCCCCCTACGCCTGTTGGTGTTACCTTGCCGATTATATCTATACCCCAGGTGGAAAAGGGCCATGGAGAAGTGAAGGTGTATAGTTCTGAGGGAGGAAAATGGTTAAGGTTACTGAAGATTTGGCATTTTAGGCAAGTTTTTACAAAGTGATGGCAATCGGTTTCCATAGGGGTCCAATAGTACCCTGAGCGGGATATTTTCAGGGATAGAATTTTTCCGTTCATATGGGGTCCGCACACGCCGTTATGGTATTCTTCCATTAGTCTTTGGGCTTGGTTTTGGTGGACGCAAAGTAACTTGATTTTATTCGGCGTGTACTTGTACAGTTCTCCCAGAATTATGCTATATTGTGAAGCGAGGAGGCGTAGGGCAGGTGTTTGGGGGTAATTCCCCACTTGTTTTGTAACGAAGGATGTCTATATACCATGGTTCTTCTTCGGTGTTTTCAGGTTCGGAGTCTATGGCACAGCAATAAGCCGGCTCTTTCCTTCGCTCGACCCGAAGGGTCATCCCGTCCCATTCATTCGGGATGATGAGCATTGAAGCTAGTGTAGACACCTACTTTTGTCCCCGTTCCCGCAAGGGAAAGGTTCGATGATGAAAGCATAAAAACTCCACTTGACAACGCATCTCCTATAAAATAAACGAATCTCGATTCCCCATTTCATTTCACCCGAAACCCGCTATTTATGGAAACCTGCTAAAAATAGTAACTGCCGTAAAAGGTACCTTCTAAGAGTGGCAAATCATAAAAGATAGAAACCTGTCAGAATTAGGTGTTGCATTCCAACATAAATCCTAAATGAGATAGAAAACTGCGAGAATCCTATTCCTAATATGATTCAGAAATAAGAGTTACGTATTAATTAAAATCCTAACGAGCCTAGAGTTCGTAACGGGCCTAGACGCATTCCGTCATAAAATTGATACGCGCTAAAAGACTCGAATTAATCTCAAACTCTACGGATTTCAGGAATCCGAATCTGACTAAAGAAAACAGCCCAGACCCTATTTTCAACGCCTGGCTCTGGGCGCCGAAATCTTCGGCGCCCAGGCCTGGTCGCTGAAAATACCTGGGTACGTGTTTTTTCCTAATTTTTTGTGGATTAGAACTCTACAATTCTATCTTTCCATGAACTCTTCCCTATAAATAGGCCCCTAAATTCGACGTGAAAGAACACAACAACACACAATTATATTCTGAGTATTGACTCCAACCCTTAGCCTAAGCCTCTCGCTGCGAAACTGTTCACGCGTTCTGTCGCAATCGATCCATAAATCGAACAGAACGTATCCTGTCCCATAATTGAGATTCGTTAAATAAAAAGGAGAAATAGCAAAGTCAAAGTGGTTAGTTTTCTGAGAACCGTGACGCACCTCTCAAGGGTGCGTCGTAATGTGTCCCTTTTCGATGATTTAACTGCTTTCCTCGCCCTTTTTATGAACTGTTAAACTAACCTAATCTGATTGTTCTATCACTCCTAACAAATATAATATTTTTGGGAAATCGGATTATCATGCTAGGTCCCTTAATGCTATTTAAATCAGATAACCAGGATCGAATTAGTATTATATGTTGCATATTGCTAAAATAAATTCAGATTAGTTTAATAGTTAACGCATGTCCCTTCAATTATTTATGCTGAGCTAGTAAGGATATCCTGCCTCTGGAGTTATAGACGAGCGAAGTACTCCTCTCGGTAGTTACAGTCCCCCGAACCCTCAATCTCTACCTTGCGGGTGTATATTGAGAGATCCCCACACCAGGGATCACAAGGGAACCTACGACCGTCGTGGTCAAACATAATTGCACTCTCTTTATGTCACGATAACCGGGTTTTGTCAGTTTTTCTCATTGTCGTTAAAAACTGAATGGCGACTCCTATATTACTAGTCAATTGGGTGTATACTCACAGGAAATCCAATTACACTTGATTGAATAAAAAGAATCGTCACACCCACGAGGGACAAGGTCACGCATTAGCCTCGCGCTTTTTCGACCCCCTCACAGTGGCGACTCCACTGGGGATAGTGAAGGAAATACTCGTGCTTGTAGGTAATCAAAATAGCCAAAGGGTGAAACGATCCTACCCCGCGTTTATTTCCCCATCAAGTTGGGACGACCTGAAAATCAGCATATTAATGTGAACGGGAAGAACATCATAACGAATCTCGGCTCCCTCGGGAGTTGGGACTAAGGATACCTTTTTTCGCCAATAGGGGGTGCATACGCCGCGCATGTTTCCCACTCGATACTTGTGCAGGTAGTATACCCATCCCGAACCCAATCGCTCGCTCATTAGGTCCCTCTCGCCTGCATGCCCCCTTGGCTTGCACTTGCGGGTTGGCCTTCTGTTGAAGACACTACCTCGACCGGGGCATGTGTTGGATCTACGATAGAAGCGGTACCAAGCCAGGCACAAATAAACTACCCATAGAAGCCTATCATAAACTACGTGGCATATTTAATTTTCAAATCCATGTTTGTAATGTAGTTATGTGTAGCGAAATATGTGATTGTGTGTGACAAACTATCCTAGAAAACCAACGACCTTAAAAATTGCCCAAACATTCATAGACTAATTTGCCAAAGAGTTATACCGAAACACGTGTTCCGCAAACCCGAATGATCGCCACAAAATAAGCGACGCTCGGGATGGCCTGTAATGAATCCCACAAACGCTGTTACGCGTAAAGGACGTTATTAGGCAAGCACGCAAGTCGAAGTTGCATAAACAGAAGACAGAAAACGAGAACCAGCCAGGGACGCATTATCAGCGCCCCTGGCTGGGCGCAAGAAATTCTCACGCCCCTCGCTGGGCGCTGAAGTTGCTGCTTGGCCTTCTGGTCAGGCACAGCAGCCTCGGTACCCGCGCGAAAGGAAAATGCGTAGCGCAAAAAATGTTCGTAAAAAGAACTGCTACGAGGGCGTGAGGAAAGCACTCGATTTCAAAAGCGACTCGTGAAAAAATTAATAACTCTTTGCGTCATTGTTAGGCCTCCTACGACGGTAATGATCGACACTAAAAGTCGACCATGCAAATAATCATGAATGTCACACGGGCAGAGATTTTCGGAAACATAAAGAGTTCAAAGTGCACACATAGCAGTCCAAATATACTAGTCCGACTTAAGGGTAGTCATAGAATGTCTAAAAAACCGACTCACGAAACAAACTAATGTGTCTCCTACTCCACAACAATAATGCAGGGCCCCTAAGTACTTGCCCGTGATAGCCATCAAGAAACGCGATGGAAGAAGCATATCCCGAACATCTGTACCTAGAGGTCGCACAAACCCAAGAGATGCATGCTCTGGGACACCATCCTTTACGTTCTCAAATGCCACTCGCCCCAAAGAACCATGCTATGCCAAAAACGCTCCCCAACTCACACGCTTTCGGGCTATTGTTTGGGTTAGAAAAGAAAAGAGCGAAGAAAGAAACAGAAATTATGGCATTAGCCCTCCAAGATGAAGTGTTCGATCCTACTAAATTGATCGCTCCATCACCCTAAAAAGATGACCAAATCCAACGAGGGTGGCGCAAGACTTTCAAATGGACTAATGCTCGTGGGATGAAGTTCAAGATATCTGCGGGAGAGGGTCCGATGTACGAAGAATTAGAGTCTGAATCCGAGTCTGACTCCGAGTCCGAACCTAGCAAAATTGTGACCCCTCCCAAAAATAGTTTAGACCCGGAAATCTCTACTCCGGGAGATCTTTTTGATGTAATGCTTCATGACTTTAATAAGATAAACAAAACTTTTGAGTATGTAAATCAGAGTAATAATGCAGAATGTCTCGCCACTAATGAGCACGAAAAAGAGCCAGAAGAGGAATATACCGAACTAATAAAAGCTGTAAGTGAACAAGAACTCAAAACTCCTATAATTGAGGACACAGAATCGGTAAATATTGGGACAGAAGAAAATCCTAAAATTATTAAAATTGGCCTCACCTTAACTCCCACTGAAAAGGCCGATCTAATCTCCACTTTGCGGGAATTCGAGGGTGTCTTTGCTTGGTCCTACAAGGACATGCCAGGAATAGAGCGAGAAATCGCTGAGCATAAAATTCCGCTAGATCTCAAAATGTCGCCAGTAAAACAAAAGCTACAGCGGCTCAAACCAGAGATAGCCTTGAAAATAAAAGAAGAAGTCACTAAACAATTAGACGCCGGCTTTATAAAAGTCTCCAACTACCCAGAATGGGTGGCCAATATTGTCCCCGTAGCTAAAAAAGATGGACGAGTGCGAATGTGCGTAGACTTTTGAGACCTCAACAAAGCCAGTCCTAAAGATGACTTCCCTCTACCTCACATTGACATACTAGTAGACAACACCGCAGAACACGCGCTCCTCTCCTTTATGGACGGGTACGCCGGATATAACCAAATACTCATGGCAGAAGAAGACATGGAGAAAACAACTTTCATTACCCCTTGGGGAACATATTGTTACACTGTAATGCCTTTTGGTTTGAAAAACGCGGGGGCCACCTATCAAAGAACAGCCACCACGTTACTCCATGACATGATACATAAAGAAATCGAGGTCTATGTGGACGACATGATCGTCAAATCTAAAGACCGGCGCGGTCACCTCCCGGCACTTAAAAAGTTCTTCACCCGAATCTTGAAATATAACATGAGACTAAATCCACAAAAATGTGTGTTCGGGGTAACCTCGGGAAAATTGCTAGGATATGTTGTTAGTACGCGAGGAATCGAGATTGACCCATCCAAGATCAAAGCCATTACCGAAATGCCCCCACCAAAAACTGAAAAACAGATAAGGGGCTTCCTAGTAAAGCTGCAATACATTAGTAGGTTCATTTCCAAGCTTACTATGACTTGTGAGCCAATATTCAAAAAATTAAGAAAAGAAGAAAAGGCCGAATGGGATGAACAATTCCAAACTGCCTTCGATAAAATCAAAGAATACCTAAGCAAACCACCCTTCCTCTCCCCGCCTTTGCCTGGAATCCCTTTACGCCTATACCTAACCGTCACGGATACTGCAGCAGGAGCTATGCTCTCACAGTGTGTACATGGATCCGAGCGAGCCATTTACTACTTGAGCAAGAAGTTCATACAGTACGAGACAAGATACACAGAACTTGAGAAAACCTGTCTCGCCCTCGTCTGGGCATCCAAAAAACTCAGACATTACCTATTGGCCCACACTGTTCATATAACGTCACAACTAGATCCCTTAAAATACATGTTCGAAAAGCCCGCCCTAAGTGGTCGCCTGTCCAGGTGGCTAGTCATGCTCTCAGAATTCGACCTAAAATTCATGCCGGAAAAAACAATCAAAGGAAGAGCGGTAGCCGAATTCCTGGCCGAGCATGCCACGAATGAGGAAACCACGGAAGCTTACCTCCTCCCCGACAAGGAGCTTCTGATGATACAAGACGACTATTGGACACTATACTTCGATGGCGCGTCCAACCAAAAAGGATGCGGCGTCGGAGTTCTCCTAGTCAGTCCCGAAGGAGCCCATATACCAATTTCCGTCCAACTTGACTTCGAGGCCACAAACAATGCCGCCGAATACGAGGCCTGCATAGTTGGGCTAGAGGCCGCAGTTAGCCTCGGAGTCAAACACCTACAAGTCTTCGGGGATTCTTCCCTAATAATCAACCATATATCCAAAAGATGGAAGGTCCGAAGCACTAGCCTCTCAAAATATCAAGCTCACTTGGACCAAATAGTCGAGCAATTTGAAAAAATCGAGTATACGTACTTGCCAAGAGACGACAACCAATTCGCGGATGCACTAGCGAAGCTAGCTTCAATGCTCAACATCCCGAATGAATGGGACGGAATGACCCTTCGGGTCGAGTGAAGGAAAGAGCCGGCTTATTGTTGTGCCATAGACTCCGAACCTGAAAACACCAAAGAAGAACCATGGTACACGGACATCCTTCGTTACAAAACAAGTGGGGAATTCCCCCCAAACTGAAGGAAATAATGCCCTTGGTCCAAGTATGCATTCGATGTTAAGTCTAATAAATGCGGTTCAGTATTAATTAACAAGTTAATAATTCAGTGAGATCAAGTGAGCTGAATGCCTAGCTAGAGGCCGCTTCAGTTCAAGTGGAATTAATGATATTAATCCACAGCTTACTCTTGACTGAACCCGTAGGGTCACACAAATAGTACGTAAACGGATCAAGTATTTAATGGCATTAAATACTCCATCTATGGATATTCGGAATCGACGGATCTTGGTTTCAGTGGGAGCTGAGATCGTCACAGGCAAGAAAAGAATACTCCGGAAACGATGATATTGCCGGAAACGGAAATATGGATCGTATCGGAAATATAAATATTATCCAAGTCGTAGATGTTACCGGAAACGGAAACATGGTACGTATCGGAAAATATTATCGAAAATGGAAATATTGCCGGAATCGGAAATATTGCCGGAAACGGAAATATTGTCAGAATCGGAAATATTATCGGAATCGGAAAATAATTCCGGAAACGGAAATATTAAATATTTGTTCGAAACGGAAATTGATTCCGGAATCGGAAATATTAAATATTGTTCGTATCGGAAATGAATTCCGGAATCGGGAATTTAATCGGAAGCGTATCGTACGAATTAGCATCGGACGAGGCCCGCTAGACGAAGGCCCAGCACGAAGCCAGGCCATCGCCCAGCAAGCCAACACGCACCATCGCATGCCAAGCCTCGACCAGGCCCAACGCAAGGCCAGGCCCAGCCAAGGCCTGGGGCGCGCGCGCGAGAGCACAGCAGTGGGCCGAGCGCTGTGCGCCTAGCGTGGGCCGCAAGGCTTGCGCGGGTGTACGGTGCTCATGCAATGCTTGTGCGGGAATCCTAAAGCAATCGGGATTCGAAATATGATTAAATCCTAAAACTATTAGATAATGATTATTTAATTAGAGTCCTAGTAGGATTATAATTAAATAAATTAGTATCCTAATAGGATTCCAAAACCTTTTCCATAACTCTATAAATAGGTGCCTAGGGTCACATATTTACATAGATTATTGAAGTATTCAAAGTGAGTTTTTGAGAGAAAAATTCAGTCACATACCTTGCCTAAAAGTGCCGAAATTATTAGTACCTTAAGGGCGATTCTAGTTGGTCAATCTTAAAGCGGATCCGGACGTGCTGTGGACTATCTACGGAGGGACGACACTTGGAGTCCTAAAGACTTGTTCTTGTTCGGTTCGGGCGCAGCTAGGGAAGGCACGCAACAAAGAGTATGCATCTAAACTATGCTATATGGTTATGTGTAAATAATATGTATTCCTGGCTAAATGGTTCTTCCGCATGATTTATGAATTGTCATATGTATCATAACCTAACAGTGGTATCACGAGCCTCTTATTATTTTCATAATCTAAATTGCATGAACATGGTTAAATATTACAAATTTGCAAGAATTAAAAGGGGTGATTAATTTTCGTAATTGTTAATTAATTGCAAATTGCGTTTATTTAATTATACGTACGCAGTTTTTCGGCAGTTTCTTCGTTACTCATCCAAATCGAGTGATTTTTGTGTCAATTCCGCATGTAAAAGGCATTCTAAAATTTTTCTGCCGAACCCAGAATTCTCAAATTCGAAGCCTAACTATGACTTTTCGAAGGTTTTAGTTTTTCGAATGCAAAATTTCGTAAATTTAAGATGTTAAATTAAATATTTGCAATTCTTGTTGATAAATCTTGAATTTTTGATTGACCTACTGTATATGTTTAACAAGTTTGAATGCCTAGCCTTGTTAATTATGCAATCTAATTTGTAATTATGATTAATTTTTTGAAAATTAGAATAATTTAGAATTAATTTGATTTTCATAATTAATTATAATTTAATTAGATACCTATGATTAAAAACCACCATAAAAATTGTAAATTTATGATAAATTTTAAATTTTTATGACCTAGACTTGAATCCATGTTAATCGGAAATCAATTGAATAATAAATTTTCGATTTTTCGCCCTAAAATTATGAAATTAATATTAATTTATTAATTTGTCATTAATTTTAAATATAAATTTTTTAAATTTTATGCGATTCGTTCATATAACTTGCACGCACAAAGCAATGGACGCTACGTGTTACCCTTAAGGGGTGTTGTATAGTGCGGGCATGTGACGACGAGCAAGGGAGCTCGTCGCCCATGCGGCACGAATGCAATGAGCAAGGGCATGGTGCACGAGCACAAGGCAGCAGCCTTGCCTTGTGTCGTGGGCTATGAGCAATGGACGAATGGGCATGGGCGAAGGCAAGGCACGGCAGTCGCGTGTGGGCAGCAAGCGAGCTGCGCCACAACGCGCACTGCCTCGCGCGCAGCGAGCGCAAGCTCGCGTGCCACGAGTGCTGCGCCCAGCGTCTATGACGCGCGCAGCGAGCGCTAGCTCGCACCAAGCGAGCGCTAGCGAGCGCGCACAGCATGCGCTGGCGAGTGCACGAAGCGAGCGCTAGCCCGCGTGCAGCGAGCGCTAGCGAGCGAACGCAGCGAGCGATGGCTCGCGTGCATCGAGCGCTGGCGCGCGCGCAGCGAGCACCAGCTCGCGCGATGGCTTGCGAAGGGTAGAAGCAGCAGCTATGCGACGCAGCGCATGGGCTGCGCGCACATGGCCAGCGATGGCTGTGTGCGTATGGCCCATGGGCGTGTGATGCGTGAGGTGTTTGCGTTGCGATTAGATCGTTTTGAAATTTTAATTTGAAATTTTCAGTTTACGTAATTTTAATTAATTTTAAAATTAATAATTTAAATTATTTTCTTGGATTTTAATTTTGAATATTGTAATCTTAATAAATTTTATTTATTCTAATTATTTTACTAAAATTAAAATCATGAATTAATTTAAATACGACTGAAATTAAATTAAACTTTTTGGATTCAATTATAAATTTATATGAGCTTTAAATTTTAATTAAATTTGTATGTTTCCGGTTAGACTAGAAATACATTTTTATGTTTAAAAATTAGTAAAGCATATGAATTTATTGGTTTGAGTGGGAGCCCTTTTTAGTCATAAACTCTTGATTAGGTCTACAAATCCTTAAGGTTAAAACAACTTGATTAGAATTAATAAGGACTGAAAAATTGGTAGATTATTGGTGCCCTTGATTAATTGCTGCAAATGTTTACGTGATGCATAATGTGTTTTATTAACCAGCTATGTGGGCCATTCATGATAATGAATGGGTGAATGGTATATATTGTATATGTACTGTTTTGCAGGTTATGAAGTGACTAGTATGGCCCAAATAGGATAGAAAATATGGTCTGCGTACCATTAATTTGAATGTAATTGGTCTAAAGTACCAAAGTTGTTTTTCAATTCAAATATGGTCTGCGTACCATCAAATAGTTGTAATTAGTTTTAATTATAGCTTATCCTATTTGAAGAAAATGGTGCCTCCCACGGAGATTTTCAAGACGGACTTTGAAGTTAAAGCTTCAAGATGAAGTCGGGCCATACTAGATCACATTTATCTTATGTATGTTTTAAGTTATTTATTGCTTTTAAATATGTCTTAAAATGCATGAGATCAAAAGCTTGATTATGTTGCATGATTAAGGATTTTAGTTAACTTAAAATCTAACCAACATAGTAAGAGCCTTAAGTTCCAAACTTAAAAAATTGAGTTAAAAGGTGCCATGCCAAAATATACACTTGCTTGGATATCCTTTACATCAATCTAGTAATAGTTTTCGCTCAGCGAGGTGTTACTTATTGGTCCTAAAGGGGCAAGGTACACAAATAATTGTGAGTACATGTTAGTTTTGGTGAAACTCAACGATATAAGTAAGGAGTCATTTTATGTCGTGGCAAAATCGATAGGTTTACCTAATAAGTTCTTAGACGTACCTATCAACCAAGAATAGTTTTTAGACTATTGCACTACTACAAAAGGCGTGGAATCTCGACGCAAGGTCCTCGACACCGTGGTAAACTGTCATTGCAAAATACCAGTCCGCGCTATTTCTCGACGCTTTCCCTCGTCTACTGAAATTCTCGACATGGAAAAGCGTCGAGATATTGTAAATATCACATGACAAGCACGTGATCCACTAAATTGGCAGCATGTTTTCCTTAACTCCCTTGATTCATTATTTGGGAAAAGGAAAAACCGTCCTAGTAAACCCTAACATTCGCTACTCGTTTCTCACTCACCGTATCTCCGCTACCTTTGTTGAAGAAATCCCCAAATTATCATTTCTCACAGATCTACTATCAATGGCTTGCAAGTTCTTAGACCTCCTGATTGGGTTTCTACGAGGTTTATATTTATATCTCTCCTCTCCAATTCTAGGTTTAAATTTGTGTATTTAGGGTTTGCTTTTCCATTCGGATGAATTTTCGGCTCAACAAATATGGGTAGTTAGATTTCTATTACAATTCTGATCTATTTTATTCAATGTTTGTTATGTGAAGGATCTAACGGAGGTAGCTGCGGAAACTCCTATTGAGTTTTAGGTTTTTTGATTTCCCTAAAACCTGTTTTTTGTGTTGAGTCGGTGTTAAGTTGATGAAATCCCGCATTTAACTGCCAATCAGGGGTTGATGATCGATTACCTAGGTTCATAATAGACCTCTCCATCTCTAGAATCAAAGTTGCATGTCACTTCAGGTATTTTCTTCTCTCTTCTTTCAATTTCGGATTATTTTCCGTTTTCTGGGTAGAGGTTAGTTTATTGTTTTTACTTAATTGTTAAAAGATTTATAAGTAGTTTGCATGCTTTAAAATTTTAGCAAATGGCATTGTCTTCCTTTTAAATGTAATTTACTCGTATTACTTGCAAAAAAGTTTCATTGAATTTGAAGGCTTCTTCTTGCTGAATATATATTATTATATCTCAATCCTTGAATCTATAGACCATATAAATGAAAGTTATTGGCAAATTTCTCTAGTTATAAATTTAGACTTGAGTATAATATTATCTATTTTCTGAGGTACCAGGTCTATTGCATTCAGTTGCTTTCATTTTGGATAGTTTAGAGCATCAATGGTTAGGACTCCATGTAATACCTTTATCTATGCTCTTGTTGTTTCTTTTTTCTGTTGAGTTTTCTTGTTTATATATCTAACAAAAATAAAATAGTTTTAGACACTTTTATGATCATATCTATTGTTGAGGTGACAGAGCATACTGAATATAGGTGGAGTACGTATTGTAATAGCATTATTGACATGATGATAATACTAAGAATTTGTAGCATGTTTATCTTTGCAGTCAGATAACACTAGAATATTGAACAAATGCCTTATGTTCTTATCTAAGAATCAACTTAGCAGCTTGTTTCTTACTCACGACTGTATAGTTCGAAGTATCTAGAGCTCTATAAATATGTACTCCAGATCATATAATCATCTCTTGTCTCACTACTATAACTGGCATGTTTTCTCGACTCTTCACCCTCGACACTTCACTTGACCCGCCAGGATTAAAATAACAATTATTTTAGCGCCTATTGGCCATGACTTTCAGTAATCCCCACTAATTTATTGTATAACCTTTTTATTAAGGTGCTTTGTTGATGTTAACCTTTTTCCACTAGTGAACCATGGAATATCCACAGTGAAAAAGTTAAAGGTTGTAGGGAGTGAACCAAATCTAAGCCATTAAACAATCTAGGAATTCTTTTCGAAACTAAACTTCAGGAAGCAAGGAAGCATTTTTTGGACATCTATGATCATGTTCTCCCAAATAGAATGAACAGATGCACAACCTTGATGCTCATAATGTTAATGTCAGACCGCTTTGCCATCTTGTTGAGGAAATAATCCACCGTGCTACCCAAACAGATTGAAGCGCCTTCACTGGCACGCGTAGAAATCATTTGTATGATTTCACTTAATTATATATTTATTTTTTTGGGTGCAAACTTAATAATATTTGTAAAAGTCTTATGTTGTTCCTATTGACCCTTGCATGCTTACTGATAACCACATGTGTTTTGATCTCTGTATAGAGTAAGAGGGAAGGAGAAGGGAGCAGACTTACCCTAAATGGTCTTGAAGAAATTCCTTATTTGCCACTAATTGTTAAACGCTTATCGCCTGAGGTATTTATCAGTTGTACCTTCTTCCAGACGTGCTACATCCCTGAAAAACAGCTTAGTATAAGATCATACTATTCTGTTGTTACAGATTAACTTAAACATGAATCTGGTGCTTCTTGGATTTACTTTTACTCTAGCCATATTATACATGCTAGCTATTACGGAGTATTATCTATTGCTATTATTAAATTTACAAGGGGACTGCATTGTCAACATTGTTTTTCCAACTTCTTATCACATTTCTTCATGCCTTCTTCTTTTGGCAGTGCACTTAGGCATCAAGAAACTCCTTCCCGAGGAGGGTTAAAAATGAAGTTGTTCAAAAAAACTGCAAGTATTATGCTGTTGGTGCATAAAATTTTAATTATTGACATAGGTTGTTTGATGCAGATTAGGCTGTTGAATTGAAGTTTCAATTATAGTCGTGCTACGACTGTAGGTGTCAGACTTTGTTCTTGGTAGAAGAAGCTTAACTTCCATTGGATCCTTACAACATACCATGGAGCATAGGAGGGTGCACCGTGTTTACGAATCCAACAAGTGAGTTATCTATCGTAATCTGATACTTGCTTTAAGCCACTACTTTATGATCTCATTCATTTGGTCATCTCTACTACTGACATTTACCAGGACACATGAGGTGGCGAGCTTTGCTTGAAAAAACCCTACAGGATTCCATTCCCGTGAAGGGTTGGATTGGGGTTGTTTGAAAAATTTCGCCAAGTTGAACTTAATGAGACCTTACTATTTCGAGGGGAAAGCAGAGTACATAGAAATTTTGAGGAATAGTATGTCAAGGCAATCAAAGAGATCAACAATGTTGTCATTATTAGTAGCTTAATGGTTCATGTACTCGTTGCCTCGTTGGTTGTATTGGATCCGGAAAACTTATTACTTTGAATATTGTACTAGTATGATTTTTATGACTAACTATTTAAAGTGTACAGATATTGATCTATGTTACATAATAAAATATTTCCTTTTGCTTCAATTATGTTTTTTTTGTAATACTTAGTAGAAAAATAGAAATATCTTTTTTTAGTGTGACGTTTTATTGATCGATCTTGTATATATATATATATATATATATATATATATATATATATATATATATGTGTGCGATACAGGAATAGGTGGGAAAAAAAAGCTTATACAAAAAAATCTTGTGGCGTCTAAGCTGAAGAAAACATGACGCGAAAAAGCGTCGAGGACATTGATTAAGAAAAGATAGGCTGAAGAAAACATGGACGACAAAAAGCGTCTAGGACATTGATTAGGAAAAGACCTGTGGACGCATATAAGCGTCTAGGCTGAAGAAATTATGGACGCCAAAAAGCGTCGAGGACAATGATTAGGAAAAGGGTGGGGCAAAGCGGGAAAATCTTGCGGACGGCGAAAAGCGTCGAGGTTGTCGACGCTGAAGGATGAAAGTGGACGCCAAAAAGCGTCCCCGTGCACGACGCCAAAAAGCGTCGAGAATATTCTCGACTTTAATTTTCTCGACGCTTCCTTAAAGCGTCGAGGGCTAATTTATCGACGCTTTTTAGCGTCGAAAAATGGTCCAAAAAGCGTCTCCAAAAGGCGGGATTTGTAGTAGTGTTGGCAAAAGGCTTTTGCTTACCTAAGATGTTTTAGGATTAAGTCGACAAACTGTGCTTAGTTCTTCAATGATTTTAGGATCTTGGAATCATTTTATTCACACCTGCCGGAACAATAAATTCGAATAAAATGCTAATAACTTGTTTAAATTGCATGATTGCTTTCATTTTCAAGTTATTATTCATGATAAATGTTTAGACTTTGCATGCTTCAATGAATGTTTTAATTATTGTTTATAATTAAATATCTTGCACTGCGGTAAATCCTTTTAGAAAGGTAACAGTAAATTTCCTCGATTGGTAATGAATCCAAGAACGATTCACGGAAGTGAGAGAAAGTGAGAAATTTAAAATGTACGTTTCTTATATCGACTTTTATGGTTGTTTTCGAGTATCAAAGTCGAATGGCAAACCGATTGGTGCTTGTGAATTCAAAATACAATGTAGTTTTGAGATCATAAAGCATTGAGTTTAAACACTCAGCTTTACCAATGGTTAACAACCTAATATCTTTGTCCATTTAATTCTCGAATGAGTCTAGTCCCTAGACATCCGAATAGATCGATGCTTAGAGAACTTTAGAAGCTTCTGGTAAGATCATCTAGTTGAAACAGAATATTCAACATAAATTAAATGGTAAGAACCTTGTTGGAGTGACATTGGACATGTCTAACAAAGTATAAAAAAAGTCAACACTAAAGAAATCAATTCTTAAGACTATAAGAAATGGTACAAGAAATAGGAAAACGAGGAACAAATGAAAGGAATTTACGATTCCGTTTCTACCTATAAGTTTATGTTTAAAGAGAAGTGACCTAGCAATCAAACTTCCTTGGTATCATATACCGCTTGAGGTTCTTACTTCGGTAATAACTCAAACAATGGAAGCTAGGATACACTAATGACCTACAAGTGGGAAATGAAGCATGGCAATGCTACATTAGTTGTAGGGTCATCTAGTTTGTTTTAAGTCCTTTCAAAGGCCGGAACTTAATGGCTATTTTGTTCCATAATCAGCATACCTAAATTTCTGCTTCAAACACAGAAAGACTCACATTCAGAAGAACAAAAACAATGCTTGTTTGTTTGTTTATTTGAATGAAATGGTCAATTACAGGTTGAGTCAATATGCTTGATTAAAACAAACAACTCTTTAAAGAACTTTACTAGGTTCAAATCAAACCCTTGATTTAAGTTCCATTAATCTTTGGCATTGTTGCTTAGACCATATCAACAAGTTAACATTCATAAGCTCTATTTTGATGGACTTTTTGAAAGTTGGTTGATTTCTAGATCAACTTAAGACAAGCTAGTCTTACTTGTTGAAAGTAACAAAGAATATGAACTATTGTTAGAACGCCTAGACGATAGAGTTCAAAGCTAAAGAAAGGTTTTATGACTTTATTATTTCACAAGGATTTGAGTGAATATAGGTTTATTTACTCAAATGTGATATAAGTTGAATCTGTTTGGCTAGTTCAAAGATTCAGAAGTATAAAATCCACTTGGCAAGAAATCATAAAGATCTAGGTTAGATCATGTTGATGATTACTTGAGACCAAATATGATCATCAATGATTGTGTGTTGTAATTTCACAATCTAGCTCCATAAGATATGGCATATCTACGTTGGAATGATCGAAGTCAATTAGTACTTGATTCGATCAATGATGAATCATAAAGACTTTTCCTATAATTTCTAAAACAAAATTCTCAACTACCACCAAACTAAACCAAATTCGTCAAAGCTATTGAAAAGTAATTTCAGAATATCTTTTCATAATATATCTAAAGAGTTCCTAAACTCAGTGGGAGCTTAGTGTTTGTTATTCAACAAACTAAGGCCCAAGTATAGATATATGTTTCATTGTGATTTATTCAAATGAGACACAAGGGTATTGTTTCTACCACGAATTTTTGAGAACATAATGTTTGTTTGCTCGAAATAATGTCCTTTTGGAGATTCGTTTCCAAAATGACAAGTGGGAGAAAATAGACCTCGAAAGTTTTCGAGGCGAACAACAAACATAAACGGACATTCCGGAGACTTTTCGAAGTGCTTCAGAAAATCCGAACTTATTCTTTAAGGACTTTAGAAGTGGCTTTAAAGAATACACATCTCTTAGAAGACTTTACAAGTGCTTCAAGGAGAACAGAATATTCAAAGGACTTTCAAGTGGCTATTGATATTCTATTGTTTGATGTTCTATACCCAAGTAGGCATAGAATTCAAGTCACTGAAACTATGAGATTCTTCTATTAGATAGTGAAGAAACATAGAGATCAGGTCAATGAAACTATGAGATTCTTCTATTAAATAGTGAAGAAACCTACAACTTGCAGTCAAACTATTATCATGTAGATTAATGAGTTTGTGACTTGTAAGAAAGCTATGACGAAACCTAGATTCTCTAAAATGGTTAGAGGCCATATATAGACTCAAATGTTTTAAATGGTTAGAGGCCATAAAACATACTCAATGTTTTGATGACAAAATTGAAATTTTGTTGATTTGCAAGAATAGGTTCACACCTATTGGTTGCAAGTTTGTTTTAAGGATAAAAACCATCAAACATGAAATTGTGTTCACACACAAAGCGAGATTAGTTGCTAAAGGTTACAAGCAAATTCATGGTGTGAATTGTGTTGAAACCTCATGCATAATCGTAATGCTCAAGTCTATAATTCAAGCAATGATTGCATATTGGTACATATAGCAATTGGATGACAAAACGTATTCCTCAATCAAATGTTGGAATAAACTATGTACATGGTATGTCATAGGATTTGTGGATCCAAATAAATGCTTGAAAGAGAAAGCTAGCTTATAAAATCTAAGTACAGATTTAAGCAAGCAATTGGGGATTGGAATTATATTTTAATGAAGCTAATAAGTATTTTAGTTTCATAAAATATACATGATTCTTATAGATATATAAGAAGTTCAGTGGGAGTACATAAAAACTTAATTGGTCCTATGTGTATCACACACATATCTCTCTATTGTAAAATAACATTGAAATGTTAATGACTTAGATTTGAGATTATTCATCAATGATGGACCATGGCGAAACTTAGTACATACTGGGTATTAAGATCTATTTACAAAGATCTTATGATATTGTTTTGGATTAAGTAATGGCATTTACTAAATCAAACACGAAAGTCTCCATTGGAGATATTCGACCCATGTGAATAAATCTAAGTAAAGGATGTTTGAATTATGTATAAGCATTTACTAAGTTAAACATCTAAGAGTCTAAATGAGATTCTTAACCTATATTATATGTCAAAGAATTTAGCTGAATTTAGTATCTACTGAAACTAGATAAGCTAAAGTTACATGAATAGAATTCAATTGGGAATTATTCTGCAAAAGAATTTATCATGTATGATATAAAATGAGGATCGCCAAAAACATATCGTATGACTTTAGCCATGACGAACATATACCAATCTCTATTGATCTAAGTAAAGATCAACTAGATTGAGATCAAGAATACTTATGGTACTTGAAAAGGTACATAGGAATAGTTCTTGATTCAAGGAAATAAAGATATGCTAAATATTGATGCTACACGCATAAACACTGGCAAAGGATCAAGCAAGACCCTTTGGAGTTAACCATTGATAAGGACGAGCTATAGAGCATCGTGTTTTGAAAATGGCAACATGGGTTGGAGACCATGAGTTGTTGCGTGGTAAATTAGAATAATAATTTCTATGTTCTAAGATATAGTTGGAGAGTCTTCCACATATCTATAAACTGCTTGGATAGGTAATTCCAAACAAAGCATCACTAGCAACCTATACAGTTGAAGTAAAAGTAATTATTGCCTAAGAAGCAATAAAACAGGGTTGTTTAAAGTTCTTCACTGAACTTGGGTAGATCACCTATCTGCTGGCTTGATGGTTCTTCATTGAAAAATGCGTAGAACCACTCTTGAAGCAAGAAAAACGTCTGCTAACTTGATGGTTCTTCATTGCAAAATGAGTAAAACCACCATCGAAGTAAGAAAGACTAGATCACATAATAAACAAACTCGAAAAGATCTTATCATCATATCTCGAAGAACATTCGATGAAAAGGATATTAAGATTGGCAAAGCATGATAACTAAACCTATGCAACAAGTGAGAAGCAACACTCACGTTGTAGCACTGGAAATCAAGCATAGCTTTGAATTCCATGAAATGTTTTAAAGATGGGTTAGAGGCCCATGGTTGTAAAACATTGGGGTTGAACATTTATCATATATGAAATGTATTTTCATATTCCATTTAATTTGTGGTTTATTAAATGATGAGTCCCTTCAATTTGACAATATATTCAAGATAGACTGTCAGGACCAGTCCTGTGACTAAGAAATGTCTATCAAGTGAACTTGAATGTCAAAGGTTGAAAAAGGTCCCTAGTCGGAGTTTTCTATAAAATTGGACGCATAGAAAACGTTAGACGATTAGAATGCAAGATGACTAGTAGTTCTGTTTCTTGAACTATGTGGACATGGCAATGTCATAATCATTTGCATAGATACTTACTTTGGGAAGACTAGTATCGGACAAGACCTATGAAACTTTACTGTAAGAGATGAAAATCTGTCATAAGTAAATTTCATTAAAATTATTAGACACTAAATCCTCAATACCTGAGTGATTTGAGATTACTTGTTTGAGAACTGGTTGCTTTGACGTTGACCAACCGTCGCACCGTAAAAGGAGGCTATAAAGGCAACGCTCAGGTAATCACCTATCAAACGAAGTCTAATCTCAAGATCGCAAGATTGGGATTGTCCTCCCATAAATCGGGATGAGATGCTTAAAAGTTGTACAAGGCCACTCGGAGAGCTAGAAACTGTGAAATGCATGGCCGTGCTCGGATGAATCATAGGCTATGATTATCTGTTTATTTGATCAGTTGAACTCTGAAACCGAGAAACACCTCTAGACATAATAAGGATGACAACTCTTACCTTATGTTCAAGAGCAAGCATCGAGCGACAAAGGAATTAGGAAATGCACTGTAACACCCCAAAATTTGGACCTTTTATATAATCAAAAACCCTGTTTTTATATCATAAAACAATCGTCCAAACCTTGGGAGTGTCACTGCTACATTTATTCTCCATAGAAAATAAATGCAAAGCAACAAAACCATTTACAATCATTAAAGTCAAAATTAACTAAGTGGTCTAAAAGGTGCCCCATAAAAACTACAACCAATTCCCATAAAATGAATAACAAAAACCAACTTAAACTTAAACTGAAATAGAAATTGTCTCTTGACTAGGTGGTTATTCTAAGCGTCTCCTCACTCGTAGCCAAGTACCTTTACCAACCTGCAAAAATAAATAGAAAAGAGACAAGAGAGACGAACTCCCAAAAATCAGATAAACTGAGTAATTCCAACTCCATCCCGTAAAATAAATAATTTTAGTTTGAAAACATTTTGAGTACATAAAATAGACAAATAAACAACCAGTACCAATTTAATAACTCCATTATTAAACTTATCACATAAAGATCAATATTAATTAAGTGAGGGAAAAAGAACGCTAAGGGTCGCGCGTAACCCTTGAGAATGGCCAAAGTAAGATGAGTACAGAATGTCCCTAGTGTGCACACCCCTCACTAATTGACTATGGGTCTCCGCGACCGCGCACCAATAGAATTAGGAGGAAGACTAAGCAGAAAGTTTATTGCAGAATAATAGAAACCTACTAGAAGCCTACCGGGTCTCCACTAAAGTGCACCGATAGAACAACATCTAGAAGGGCAACCTGTTCCTAACCCTTACGGGCTTTTCCCTCTGAGATTACACTTTACGTTATTAGTATTTTGATTAGGTTCGAAACAATATATGAGTAAACATATATAAGCAAATAATTATAGATCCTCCATTTACATTAAGTTATACGAGTTGTTATTCATCAAGGTCATCAAAACTCATAACATCATATACCTGACACAATCCAACAATGCATTACCATTCTTTTACCAATAATCAAGATCACACCTAAGTTATCAAATCATAAAATATAAATCGAATACTTATTTTCGCAAAATAATCTTAGTAGTACTACTGTACTAATAGTAAAATCAAGGCTTGTATTAAGAGAAGACATGCTTTAATATTATCACATTACTCACACATCTATCGTCCTATCATATACTACGACGTTTATAATCACGGCGACCAACATCCAACACTTGCGTACTCCACATTATAAACATATTCAAACTAATTATTTCATAAATAATTATAGGCGCACATCGTATTCTCAAAACACTACTACTATTAGATGTGACTATATACTCAAATAACATAGTCTATATACATAACACTATATTTTCCTAACACATAATAACACATAAATATATCCAAAATATTTTCCAACGGGACCTAAAGATGATAGACATTAGAGATTACCTTGAACACGCACGTACTCAAACTAGTAGTCTCCTCGCGTGGTTCCTAAGTAGTCTCCGTCTACGATTACACAAAATAAATAACCTAAGTTAGTCATAATATTTGCCCAACCTAACTTAATCTATGCGTAGTAATAGTTAGAGAATATAAACAAGAATTAGTCTAATAAATCAACTTTCATTATTTTATTTTATTTTAATCAAAGCACACCATTGCTGTATGAACCTATTCCTAAAGAACGTACAATAGAAAAACCCAAAACAATGTTAGTTAATGAGTTAAACAATCCCCACTCCCAATTGTCAGCCATAATTGTCAATTAGCAGTGACGAGAAAACACTAAATCGAAGATAGATTTCAAAAGTGAAAAGCTTGGAAATGATAAACATCTATTACTTACCGAGAGGAAGGGTACTGTGACAACGGCGGAGATTATTGAGAGGAGGGGTTTACTATCAGTTAATGTAACGAGAGATTTTTTTTGTGAGGTTTGGGTTATATATACTTAGGGTATTAGGTTTAACTAGGAGACTAATTTCAGAAAATATATAAATTAATTCTGAAAATATACTTAGGGTATTAGGTTGAACTAGGAGACTAATTTCAGAAAATTTATAAAATAAATCTGAAAATATACTTGTAGTGACTATTAGTTAAAACTCATTAAAAACTTTATTTTAATTGTAAAATTATCTTAATTTATCAAAATAATTTATTAGAAAATACCCGAAAATTCGGGATATTACATGCACACTTGTCCCTAAGGAGAAGTGGGAGACTGAAGGAAATAATGCCCTTGGTCCAAGTATGCATTCGATGTTAAGTCTAATAAATGCGGTTCAGTATTAATTAATAAGTTAATAATTTAGTGAGATCAAGTGAGCTGAATGCCTAGCTAGAGGCCGCTTCAGTTCAAGTGGAATTAATGATATTAATCCACAGCTTACTCTTGACTGAACCCGTAGGGTCACACAAATAGTACGTAAACGGATCAAGTATTTAATGGCATTAAATACTCCATCTATGGATATTCGGAATCGACGGATCTTGGTTTCAGTGGGAGCTGAGATCGTCACAGGCAAGAAAAGAATACTCCGGAAACGATGATATTGCCGGAAACGGAAATATGGATCGTATCGGAAATATAAATATTATCCAAGTCGTAGATGTTACCAAAAACGGAAACATGGTACGTATCGGAAAATATTATCGGAAATGGAAATATTGCCGGAATCGAAAATATTGCCGGAAACGGAAATATTGTCAGAATCGGAAATATTATCGGAATCGGAAAATAATTCCGGAAACGGAAATATTAAATATTTGTTCGAAACGGAAATTGATTCCGGAATCGGAAATATTAAATATTGTTCGTATCGGAAATGAAGCCAGGCCATCGCCTAGCAAGCCAACACGCACCATCGCATGCCAAGCCTCGAACAGGCCCAGCGCAAGGCCAGGGCCAGCCAAGGCCTGGGGCGCGCACGCGAGAGCACAACACTGGGCCGAGCGCTGTGCGCCTAGCGTGGGCCGCAAGGCTTGCGCGGGTGTACGGTGCTCATGCAATGCTTGTGCGGGAATCCTAAAGCAATCGGGATTCGAAATATGATTAAATCCTAAAACTATTAGATAATGATTATTTAATTAGAGTCCTAGTAGGATTATAATTAAATAAATTAGTATCCTAATAGGATTCCAAAACCTTTTCCATAACTCTATAAATAGGTGCCTAGGGTCACATATTTACATAGATTATTCAAGTATTCAAAGTGAGTTTTTGAGAGAAAAATTCAGTCACATACCTTGCCTAATAGTGCCGAAATTATTAGTACCTTAAGGGCGATTCTAGTTGGTCAATCTTAAGGCGGATCTGGACGTGCTGTGGACTATCTACGGAGGGACGACACTTGGAGTCCTAAAGACTTGTTCTTGTTCGGTTCGGGCGCAGCTAGGGAAGGCACGCAACAAAGAGTATGCATCTAAACTATGCTATATGGTTATGTGTAAATAATATGTATTCCTGGCTAAATGGTTCTTCCGCATGATTTATGAATTGTCATATGTATCATAACCTAACACAAACACTTCCCCGCGAGCACAAAAGGCCCTACGCCTCCTCGCTTCACAATATAGCATAATTCTGGGAGAACTGTACAAATACACGCCGAATAAAATCAAGTTACTTTGTGTCCATCAAAACCAAGCCCAAAGACTGATGGAAGAATACCATAACGGCGTGTGCGGACCCCATATGAACGGAAAAATGCTATCCCGAAAAATATCCTGCTCGGGGTACTATTGGACCACTATGGTAACCGATTGTCATCACTTTGTAAAAACTTGCCCAAAATGCCAAATCTTCAGTAACCTTAACCATTTAACTCCCTCAGAACTATACACCTTTGAAGGAAATAATGCCCTTGGTCCAAGTATGCATTCTATGATAAGTCTAATAAATGCGGTTCAGTATTAATTAACAAGTTAATAATTCAGTGAGATCAAGTGAGCCGAATGCCTAGCTAGAGGCCGCTTCAGTTCAAGTGGAATTAATGATATTAATCCACAGCTTACTCTTGACTGAACCCGTAGGGTCACACAAATAGTACGTAAACGGATCAAGTATTTAATGGCATTAAATACTCTATCTATGGATATTCGGAATCGACGGATCTTGGTTTCAGTGGGAGCTGAGATCGTCACAGGCAAGAAATGAATACTCCGGAAACGATGATATTACCGGAAACGGAAATATGGATCGTATCGGAAATATAAATATTATCCAAGTCGTAGATATTGCCGGAAACGGAAACATGGTACGTATCGGAAAATATTATCGGAAATAGAAATATTACCAGAATCGGAAATATTGCCGGAAACGGAAATATTGTCAGAATCGGAAATATTACCGGAATCGGAAAATAATTCCGGAAACGGAAATATTAAATATTTGTTCGAAACGGAATTTAATTCCGGAATCGGAAATGTTAAATATTGTTCGTATCGTAAATGAATTCCGGAATCGGAAATTTAATCGGAAGCGTATCGTACGAATAAGCATCGGACGAGGCCTGCCGGACGAGGGCCCAGCACGAAGCCAGGCCATCGCCCAGCAAGCCAAGCGCGCCACACAAACAGCCACGCCAGGCCCAGCGCAAGGCCAGGCCGTGGCAGCGCGCACAGCGCGCGCAGCGCGCGCGGGTGCTTGCGTGGGCCTGTGGCTCGCGCAGGCCTCGCTGCGTGGGCTGCTGCTCGCACGCACGCATGGGCGGCCCATCGAGGCTGCCGTGTGTGTGTGCGTAAGTGTTTGTGTTCGTGCACGTTTCCTAAAACGTGCAGAGTTCGGTTAATGATTAAATTCCTAATTCTATTTGATAAAATAATTAAATTAGAGTTCTTGTAGGATTCTAGGTTTAATTAATTTGTATCTGAATAGGATTCCAATTCCCTTTCCATAACCCTATAAATATGTGGCCTGGGTTCACAATTTATAACGAGTTTCAAAGTATTCAAAGTGAGTTTTTGAGAGAAAAATTCAGCCACACATCTTGCTCAAAAGTGCCGAAAATTCTAGTACCTTAAGGGCGATTCTAGTTGGTCAATCTTAAGGCGGATCCGGACGTGCTGTGGACTATCTACGGAGGGACGACACTTGGAGTCCTAAAGACTTGTTCTTGTTCGGTTCGGGCGCAGCTAGGGAGGGCACGCAACAAAGAGTATGCATCTAAATTATGCTATATGATTATGTGTAAATAATATGTATTCCTGGGTTAATGGTTGTTTCCGCATGATTTATGTAATATCATATGTATCATAACCCAACAGTGGTATCACGAGCCCCTTATTATTTTCATAATCTAAATTGCATAAACATGGTTAAATATTACAAATTTGCAAGAATTAAAAGGGGTGATTAATTTTCGTAATTGTTAATTAATTGCAAATTGCGTTTATTTAATTATACGTACACAGTTTTTCGGCAGTTTCTTCGTTAATCATCCAAATCGAGTGATTTTTGTGTCAATTCCGCATGTAAAAGGCATTCTAAAATTTTGACAAAAATAATATTTTTCTGCCGAACCCAGAATTCTCAAATTCGAAGCCTAACTATGACTTTTCGAAGGTTTTAGTTTTTCGAATGCAAAATTTCGTAAATTTAAGATGTTAAATTAAATATTTGCGATTCTTGTTGATAAATCTTAAATTTTTGATTGACCTACTGCATATGTTTAACAAGTTTGAATGCCTAGTCTTGTTCATTATGCAATCTAATTTGTAATTATGATTAATTTGTTGAAAATTAGAATAATTTAGAATTAATTTGATTTTCATAATTAATTGTAATTTAATTAGAAACCTATGATTAAAAACCACCATAAAAATTGTAAATTTATGATAAATTTTAAAATTTTATGACCTAGACTTGAATCCATAACAATCGGAAATCAATTGGATAATAAATTTTCGATTTTTCGCCCTAAAATTATGAAATTAATAATATTTATTAATTTGTCATTAATTTTATAAATTTTATAAATTTTAAAATTTTTATGCGATTCGTTCATACAACTTGCACGCACAAAGCAATGGACGCTTCTTGTTACCCTTAAGGGGTGTTGTATAATGCGGGCATGCGACGACGAGCAAGGGAGCTCGTCGCCCGTGCGGCATGAATGCAATAAGCAAGGGCGTAGTGCACGAGCACAAGGCAGCAGCCCTGCCTTGTGTCGTGGGCCACGAGCAATGGACGAATGGGCATGGGCGAAGGGCGAGCCAAGGCAGTCGCGTGTGGGCAGCAAGCGAGCTGCGCCACAACGCGCACTGCCTCGCGCATGAGCGCGCAGCCTCGCGCGCAGCGAGCGCAAGCTCGCGTGCCACGAGCGCTGCGCCCAGCGTTGCTCGCGCGCACAGCGAGCGATGGCTCGCGCGCACAGCGAGCGATGTCGCGCGCCCAGCGAGCGATGGCTCGCGCGCACAGCGAGCGATGTCGCGCGCACAGCGAGCGATGTCGCGCGCCCAGCGAGCGATGGCTCGCGCGCACTGCAAGCGATGGCTCGCGTGCGACGAGCGCTGGCGCGCGCGCAGCAAGCACCACAGCGTGCGATGGCTTGCGATGGAGATGCAGCAGCTATGCGACGAGCGCATGGGCTGCGCGCACATGGCCAGCGATGGCTGTGTGCGTGCGGCCCATGGGCGTGCAATGCGTAGGGTGTTTGCGTTACGATTAGATCGTTTTGAATGTTTAATTTGAAAAATTTCAGTTCACGTAATTTTAATTAATTTTAAAATTAATAATTTAAATTATTTTCTTGGATTTTAATTTTGAATATTGTAATTATAATAAATGTTATTTATTCTAATTATTTTACTAAAATTAAAATCATGAATTAATTTAAATACGACTGAAATTAAATTAAACTTTTTGGATTCAATTATAAATTTATATGAGCTTTAAATTTTAATTAAATTTGTATGTTTCCGGTTAGACTAGAAATACATTTTTATGTTTAAAATTAGTAAAGCATATGAATTTATTGGTTTAAGTGGGAGCGTATTTTAGTCATAAACTCTTGATTAGGTCTACAAATCCTTAAGGTTAAAACAACTTGATTAGAATTAATAAGGACTGAATAATTGGTAGATTATTGGTGCCCTTGATTAATTGCTGTAAATATTTACGTGATGCATAATGTGTTTTACTAACCAGCTAAGTGGGCCATTCATGATAATGAATGGGTGAATGGTATATATTGTATATGTACTGTTTTGCAGGTTATGAAGTGACTAGTATGGCCCAAATAGGATAGAAAATATGGTCTGCGTACCATTAATTTGAATGTAATTGGTCTAAAGTACCAAAGTTATTTTTCAATTCAAATATGGTCTGCGTACCATCAAATAGTTGTAATTAGTTATAGCTTATCCTATTTGAAGAAAATGGTGCCTCCCACGGAGATTTTCAAGACGGACTTTGAAGTTAAAGCTTCAAGATGAAGTCGGGCCATACTAGATCACAAATATCTTATGCATGTTTTAAGTTATTTATTGCTTTTAAATATGTCTTAAAATGCATGAGATCAAAAGCTTGATTATGTTGCATGATTAAGGATTTTAGTTCACTTAAAATCTAACCAACATAGTAAGAGCCTTAAGTTCCAAACTTAAAAATTGAGTTAAAAGGTGCCATGCCAAAATATACACTTGCTTGGATATCCTTTACATCAATCTAGTAATAGTTTTCGCTCAGCGAGGTGTTACTTATTGGTCCTAAAGGGGCAAGGTACACAAATAATTGTGAGTACATGTTAGTTTTGGTGAAACTCAACGATATAAGTAAGGAGTCATTTTATGTCGTGGCAAAATCGATAGGTTTACCTAATAAGTTCTTAGACGTACCTATCAACCAAGAATAGTTTCTAGACTATTAGCAAAAGGCTTTTGCTTACCTAAGATGTTCTAGGATTAAGTCGACAAACCGTGCTTAGTTCTTCAATGATTTTAGGATCTTGGAATCATTTTATTCACACCTGCCGGAACACATAATTTGAATAAAATGCTTAATAAACATTGAATTATGCATGTATGCTAGAATTTAAGTTTATTAAGAGAAACTGTGAATGGTTATTTATTTGTTTATTCTTTTCAATTGTAGTTTTTGATATGGCAAACAACAATTCATTCAACATTCGATCAATTCTCGAAAAGGAGAAGTTGAACGGGAAAAACTTCCTTGACTGGCAAAGGAACTTGCAAATAGTTCTTATGCAGGAAGAAAAGGAGTATGTCCTAGATGAGGCGATGCCCGAAGCTGCTGGCGACGGGGTCACTCAGGCAGCCCTAAATCGTTGGATTGATGCCAACAAGGATGTGAAATGTCTAATGCTCGCCACCATGAGTGCGGATCTGCAGAAAACGTTCATCAACTCAGATGCTTTCACAATCATCAGTGAGTTGAAGAACATGTTCCAAGATCTGGCTCGAGTCGAAAGATTCGAGACTCATAGGCAAATTCTTGAGACCAAACTTAAGAAAGGCGAGCCCGTAAGTCCACATGTTCTCAAAATGATTGGACTCATTGAGAATATGAGTCGGCTGGATCAGCAATTTTCTCAGGAAATGGCTATAGACACCATCCTCCATTCTCTTCATAGCGGGTATGATCAGTTCAAACTGAACTACAGTATGAATAGTCTGGACAAAACGCTCACTGAGCTTCACGGTATGCTGAAGACCGCTGAAAAGACGCTCAAAAGTGATAAGCAGGATGTGCTTATGGTGCGTGGGGGCAAGTTCAAGAAATCTGGAAAGAAGAGGAATGCTAAGAAAGGTGGCAACAAGGCCAGCCCAACTAAGCAAACTGGCGCCAAATCTGCAAAGAGGAAGGTCAGTCAACCCACTTCTGAATCCGAATGCTTCTACTGCAAGAAGAAGGGGCATTGGAAGAGCGATTGCTTGAAGCTAAAGGAAGATCAGAAGAACGGAACAGTCGTTCCATCTTCAGGTATTTTCGTTATAGACTGTATACTTGCTAATTCAACTTCTTGGGTATTAGATACAGGTTGTGGCTCACACTTATGTTCCAATCCACAGGGACTAAGAAGAAGTAGAAAGTTAAGCAAGGGTGAAGTCGACCTACGAGTGGGAAATGGAGCACGGATTGCTGCATTAGCTGTAGGAACTTACTATTTGTCGTTGCCCTCAGGGCTAGTTTTGGAACTGGAAGAATGTTTCCATGTTCCAAGTCTTACTAAAAACATCATTTCAGTTTCTTGCTTAGATGCTAAGGGATTTTCCTTTTTAATAAAAGACATTAGTTGTTCGTTTTATTTTAAAGAGATGTTTTATGGATCTGCTAGATTAGTCAATGGACTTTATTTATTAGATCACGACAAACAAGTATATAACATAAATACCAAAAAGGCCAAAAAGAATGATTCAGATCTCACCTATCTGTGGCATTGTCGATTAGGCCATATAAACTTGAAACGCTTAGAAAGACTTCAAAAGGAAGGAATTCTAGAACCATTTGACTTAGAGGATTATGGTAAATGCGAATCATGTTTACTTGGCAAAATGACAAAGCAACCTTTCTCTAAAGTTGGAGAAAGAGCAAATGAACTATTGGGTTTAATCCATACAGATGTATGTTGACCAATGAGTACAAATGCTAGAGGTGGTTTCAGCTACTTTATCACTTTCACTGATGACTTCAGTAGGTATGGTTATGTCTACCTAATGAAGCATAAGTCTGAATCCTTTGACAAATTCAAGGAATTTCAGAGTGAAGTAGAGAATCAATTAGGCAAAAAGATTAAGACACTGCGGTCTGATAGAGGCGGTGAATATCTGAGCTATGAATTTGATGACCATCTGAAAGAATGTGGAATTCTATCAGAGTTGACTCCTCCTGGAACACCACAATGGAACGGTGTGTCGGAACGGAGGAACAGAACCTTGCTAGACATGGTCAGGTCAATGATGGGTCAGGCCGAACTTCCATTAGAATTTTGGGGACATGCACTAAATACAGCTGCACTCACTATAAATAGAGCTCCGTCTAAAGCTGTCGAAAAGACTCCATACGAATTATGGTTTGGAAAGCCTCCAAATGTGTCTTTTCTTAAGATTTGGGGATGTGAAGTATACGTCAAACGATTAATTTCAGACAAACTTCATCCAAAATCTGACAAATGTATCCTTGTGGGCTATCCAAAGGAAACAAAGGGGTATTACTTCTACAATACATCTAAGAACAAAGTGTTTGTTGCTCGAGATGGTGTCTTTTTGGAGAAAGATCATATTTCCAAAATGACAAGTGGGAGAAAAATAGACCTCGAAGAAATTCGAGTCGAACAACAAACTCTAGAGAATGCTCAAGATGACATTCAGGATGAAACTCAGAGATCTTTAGAAGAAACTGGTGAGAATCATGGTCAATCTAGAAATGTTACCCCGCGTAGATCGCAAAGATATAGATCTCAACCGGAAAGGTACTTAGGTATTTTGACGAACGAGAGCTATGACGTTCTATTACTTGAAAGTGATGAACCTGCGACTTACAAACAAGCTATGACGAGCCCTAGCTCCAAGCAATGGCAAGAAGCCATGCAATCTGAATTAGACTCCATGTCTGAAAACCAAGTATGGGATTTGGTCGATTTGCCAGATGGCTATCAAGCCATTGGAAGCAAATGGGTTTTCAAACTGAAAAAGGACAAGGATGGGAAACTTGAAGTTTTCAAAGCTAGATTGGTTGCAAAAGGTTACAGGCAAGTCCACGGTGTGGATTACGATGAAACCTTTTCACCAGTTGCAATGCTAAAGTCTATACGAATAATGTTAGCAATCGCTGCATATTACGATTACGAAATATGGCAGATGGATGTCAAAACTGCTTTCTTAAACGGCGTTTTAACAAAACCTGTGTTTATGACACAGCCTGAAGGTTTTGAGGATCCAAAGAATGCTAAAAAGGTATGCAAGCTAAAGAAATCAATCTACGGATTGAAGCAGGCATCCAGGAGCTGGAATATACGTTTTGATAAAGCAGTCAGTGACTTTGGTTTCATCAAGAACGCAGACGAATCTTGTGTATACAAGAAGGTCAGTGGGAGCAAAATTGCTTTCCTAGTATTATATGTCGACGACATATTGCTTATCGGAAATGACATTCCTATGTTGAACTCTGTCAAGATTTGGCTTGGGAAATGTTTTTCGATGAAGGATCTAGGAGAAGCACAGTACATATTGGGCATCAAGATTTACAGAGATAGATCTAAAAAGATGATTGGACTTAGTCAAAGCACTTATATCAATAAGGTGCTTGATAGGTTCAAGATGGCGGACTCCAAGCGAGGCTACCTACCCATGTCTCATGGAATGACTCTAAGCAAGACTCAGTGCCCAAAAACACTTGATGAGCGTAGACGAATGAATGGGATTCCATATGCATCATTAATTGGTTCAATAATGTATGCTATGATATGTACACGCCCGGATGTTGCGTACGCACTCAGTGCTACGAGCAGATACCAGTCAGACCCAGGAGAGGCGCATTGGACTGCTGCCAAGAACATTCTGAAGTACCTGAAAAGGCACAAAGATGACTTCCTGGTCTATGGTGGAGATGATGAATTAATTGTTAAAGGCTATACGGACGCAAGTTTCCAAACCGACAAAGATGATTTCAGATCACAGTCTGGGTTTGTCTTCTGCCTCAACGGAGGAGCAGTAAGCTGGAAAAGTGCTAAGCAAAGCACCATTGCGGATTCTACAACTGAAGCGGAGTACATTGCTGCACATGAAGCAGCAAAGGAAGCTATATGGCTAAGGAAGTTCATAGGTGAACTTGGTGTAGTCCCCTCCATTAAAGGACCAATAGCCCTGTATTGTGACAATAACGGAGCTATTGCACAGGCAAAAGAGCCTAGACACCACCAGAGAGTCAAGCATGTACTTCGTAGATTTCACCTTCTACGAGAGTTCGTTGAAAGAAAAGAAGTCGAGATAAGCAAAATTGGAACTGATGACAACATATCAGATCCATTAACTAAACCTCTGCCGCAGGCGAAGCACAACTCGCACACTGCAGCTATGGGAATCAAGCATATTGGAGAATGGCTTTGATGTCTCTGTTTAATGTTTTAAAGTTTTAGAGTTTAAATCTTTGTAAAACATTATTGGTTAATCATTCACAATAAATGAAAAGAATTCATTTTTCCATTTAATTTGTGGTTTATTAAATGATGAGTCCCTTCAATTTGACGATATATTCAAGATAGACTGTCAGGACCAGTCCTGTGACTAAGAAATGTCTATCAAGTGAACTTGAATGTCAAAGGTTGAAAATGGTCCCTAGTCGGAGTTTTCTATAAAATTGGACGCATAGAAAACGTTAGACGATTAGAATGCAAGATGACTAGTAGTTCTGTTTCTTGAACTATGTGGACATGGAAATGTCATAATCATTTGCATAGATACTTACTTTGGGAAGACTAGTATCGGACAAGACCTATGAAACTTTACTGTAAGAGATGAAAATCTGTCATAAGTAAATTTCATTAAATTATTAGACACTAAATCCTCAATACCTGAGTGATTTGAGATTACTTGTTTGAGAACTGGTTGCTTTGACGTTGACCAACCGTCGCACCGTAAAAGGAGGCTATAAAGGCAACGCTCAGGTAATCACCTATCAAACGAAGTCTAATCTCAAGATCGCAAGATTGGGATTGTCCTCCCATAAATCGGGATGAGATGTTTAAAAGTTGTACAAGGCCACTCGTAGAGCTAGAAACTGTGAAATGCATGGCCGTGTTCGGATGAATCATAGGCTATGATTATCTGTTTATTTGATCAGTTGAACTCTGAAACCGAGGAACACCTCTGGACATAATAAGGATGACAACTCTTACCTTATGTTCAAGAGCAAGCATCGGGCGACAAAGGAATTAGGAAATGCACACTTGTCCCTAAGGACAAGTGGGAGACTGAAGGAAATAATGCCCTTGGTCCAAGTATGCATTCTATGATAAGTCTAATAAATGCGGTTCAGTATTAATTAACAAGTTAATAATTCAGTGAGATCAAGTGAGCTGAATGCCTAGCTAGAGGCCGCTTCAGTTCAAGTGGAATTAATGATATTAATCCACAGCTTACTCTTGACTGAACCCGTAGGGTCACACAAATAGTACGTAAACGGATCAAGTATTTAATGGCATTAAATACTCTATCTATGGATATTCGGAATCGACGGATCTTGGTTTCAGTGGGAGCTGAGATCGTCACAGGAAAGAAATGAATACTCCGGAAACGATGATATTACCGGAAACGGAAATATGGATCGTATCGGAAATATAAATATTATCCAAGTCGTAGATATTGCCGGAAACGGAAACATGGTACGTATCGGAAAATATTATCGGAAATGGAAATATTACCAGAATCGGAAATATTGCCGGAAACGGAAATATTGTCAGAATCGGAAATATTACCGGAATCGGAAAATAATTCCGGAAACGGAAATATTAAATATTTGTTCGAAACGGAAATTAATTCCGGAATCGGAAATGTGAAATATTGTTCCTATCGGAAATGAATTCCGGAATCGGAAATTTAATCGGAAGCGTATCGTACGAATAAGAATCGGACGAGGCCTGCCGGACGAGGGCCCAGCACGAAGCCAGGCCATCGCCCAGCAAGCCAAGCGCGCCACACAAACAGCCACGCCAGGCCCAGCGCAAGGCCAGGCCCAGCAGGCCGTGGCAGCGCGCACAGCGCGCGCAGCGCGCGCGGGTGCTTGCGTGGGCTTGTGGCTCGCGCAGGCCTCGCTGCGTGGGCTGCTGCTCGCACGCACGCATGGGCGGCCCATCGAGGCTGCCGTGTGTGTGTGCGTAAGTGTTTGTGTTCGTGCACGTTTCCTAAAACGTGCAGAGTTCGGTTAATGATTAAATTCCTAATTCTATTTGATAAAATAATTAAATTAGAGTTCTTGTAGGATTCTAGGTTTAATTAATTTGTATCTGAATATGATTCCAATTCCCTTTCCATAACCCTATAAATATGTGGCCTGGGTTCACAATTTATAACGAGTTTCAAAGTAGTCAAAGTGAGTTTTTGAGAGAAAAATTCAGCCACACATCTTGCTCAAAAGTGCCGAAAATTCTAGTACCTTAAGGGCGATTCTAGTTGGTCAATCTTAAGGCGGATCCGGACGTGCTGTGGATTATCTATGGAGGGACGACACTTGGAGTCCTAAAGACTTGTTCTTGTTCGGTTCGGGCGCAGCTAGGGAGGGCACGCAACAAAGAGTATGCATCTAAATTATGCTATATGATTATGTGTAAATAATATGTATTCCTGGGTTAATGGTTGTTTCCGCATGATTTATGTAATATCATATGTATCATAACCCAACAACCTTCACTTCTCCATAACCCTTTTCCACCTGGGGTATAGATATAATCGGCAAGGTAACACCAACAGGCGTGGGGGGACACGAGTACGTTTTAGTCGCAATTGATTACTTCACTAAATGGGTAGAGGCAGTCTCCTATGCAAAATTAACAGCCAAACATGTCGCTCGATTCCTAGAAAAGAACATATTCTGTCGATACGGGGTTCCACATGAAATCATAAGTGACCAAGGTTCCCACATCAGGGCCGAAGTCCAAGACCTGCTCAAAAAATATCATGTCAAACACCATAAATCCTCTCCCTACAGGCTGCAAATGAATGGTGCGGTAGAGGCGGCCAACAAAAATATTAAAGTCATAATCGAAAAAATGGCCGAAAATTATAAGGATTGGCCCAATAAATTACACTTTGCATTATGGGGCTATCGAACCTCAATCCGCACCTCCATTGGAGTAACACCCTACTCCTTGGTATACGGAATGGAAGTAGTCCAACCGGTCGAGTTGGAGATTCCCTCCCTCCGGATCGTCCTAGAAAGCAAGCTACCCGAAGCTGATTGGTTTCAAGCTAGGTACGACGAGCTCGTCCTTTTAGACGAACGGAGGTTGAGAGCTCCACTTCACGTGCAAGTGTATCAAAAGCGCATTGCGAGGCAATTCAACAAAAGAGTCAAACCTCGAAACATCAAAGAAGGCGATTTTGTATTAAAAGAAGTCCGCGCACCTACTACGGACCCTCGAGGAAAATTCCGGCCTAACTGGACAGGACCGTATTTTGTAAAGACCATCCTACCTGGCGGAGCAGTCCAACTAGCTGACATAGATGGAGCGGAATTCGCTAACCTCCCAAACTTAGACCAATTAAAAAGGTACCATACTTAAATTCAATCCAGAGTTAAGGCATCTAATAAAACACATTAAGACTCATAAGCAAACATTCTGCGCATTACTCTAAGCAAACGGCCTAAAACTCGATAAAGTAGAAAAAGCGAAGGACAAAACTTCAATGCCCAGGACTGGGCGCTGTTATTTTTCACGCCCAGGCCTAGGCGCCGATATTTCCTTCGCCCTAGATCGGGCGTCATTCTCTCTTGCCACCTACCCTCCCGCTTCTGCAAAGTGTTCCTACTCCTTTTTTCTAACCCTCAAAACAACCACGAACACTTGGGGGGGAAGCAGGCGTGTAATGAACACCCTTTCAAAAAAAAAATCAAAAGCTAGAACTACGCGCGACCTGATTCTGACAAGATACGTAGGCAATCCTTCTCAAGGATTCGGTCCAATAAAAATTAAAAAAATAATAAAGTCATGCAATGCATCAAGAAGAAAAGATATTGCAAAGGGCACTCTACCCTAACCCATGCACGGGCAAGACCAAATAGAATGAAAAAACAAAGCCACAAGAATTTCCAGGAACAAGCCGAACAAAGGAGTATGGCACGAGTCGGCAAAAAACAAAAAAATAGTGAACATGCATATGTAATACCCCAAGTAGTCGGTTAGTCTAAAAATGTGTGTGCACTCTTATATGAACTCATTATTTTTACGAAATTCTTTTCCTTTTCAAAATTCGGCGTTGGTTTAGAAAGCTAAATATTGCTATAATATGTTAAAACAAAGCCCACGGAAGGCTCAAAACATTCTTGCACCAAAAATTGCAAAAAATATATATATACATGCGGAATACAAGAATGAATATGTACAAAACAGGAGGTAAGCCTAAGACTCGTCATCGGCTCCATGTCTCCAAGCCTCGCCGGTCCATCCACTCCACTCCCCGTGGTATGAGGGCCCCCAGCCAGAGTCACCCCAAAAATGAGGTTGTGACTTCAACTCGGGGCTAGGCTCTCGGGCCACCGACACGGAACGTCGCCTACGCTCCGGCTCGGACCTCTCCCCGGAAGAACTCACCCCCGCGTCAGAACGGCGATGCCGTAGGGGCGAGTGTCGTGCCCTCGCTCTCTCACGACCGTGTCCCCCGCCCGAGGGACCCGCGTCGTCGGCCCCGGCATGTCCAGCAGCCGTCTGCAAAAAAAAAAGAGGCCCGGTAAAAGCGAGAAAACAAAAGAAAGTCTAGGCACATACCTCGATCAAGCGCGGCACTCCCGCTAATGTAATCAGAAAGTGACGTCTACTCGTGTCCGAGTCGCGCACCGACTAACTCATCTGGCCGACAAGCGTCGCATAGACCAAATCGCCCCAGCGATGGTCACCCAGTGTAGACACGTCCTCCACCATGCCTATCCACCTCGGGTCAAAGGTGTCAGTCAGACCCGATAGAAAAGTGGAAGTAATAAAATGGAGGTAGAACAGCCGAGCCTGTCTCAAAGGCGACTCCTCCACCCCATACTCCAAAGCCCACATCAGGTCAGCGAAAGGTATCCCACGGGGCTGGTACGAAGGTAATCTACTACCCATCCACGAGCCAAGGAGCCTGGTACCCTCAGCAACAGTCGGCGATGGGCCATCCGACCTCAGACGAACGGGGTTCCCTGTAAAGGTCAAACTCGTCAAAGCTGTGTAGTCCTCAGGAGTGATCATCATCTCGCCCCAAGGAAAATGAAAGGTGTTGGTGGTATCCCACCACCACCTCATGAACGACCGCAGAAAGGACAGGGAGATGTTAAGCCGCAGTATCTCCCAGAAGGTCTCAACCACCGGAAACAGTGAGCTCGCCCTCACCAAGGCCTGGGCGTCTGAGCTCAGATAGCTAAAAACGGTCTCACTCGTCGCTGCGCCATAGCCGCGAACCGTAGTCTCTCTCCTCGCGTGAAGGCGGGAAGTCACGTGGTGCTCTAGGTCGTAGTGCAGATCACGACCGTCGTAGAGCGCAGGGCCCACCCATAGGGGACCCGGGCCAGTAGACTGACGCGTCATGCCACGCTCCTCGTGGCCACCAGGAGGGGGTAACGACTCGTCAGACATGCTGATCAACAATACAACAAGGCATTATACCTTTGACAAAATCGGCACTCATACCGATCCCTAAAAAGAGTGCATTTCACTCATGAAATGGAGTCATACAATTTTTGTTCCCTAAAAACATGATACTAAGTTCATACTTAGCAAAATTCCCTAAGTAAAAATTAACTCCAGCAAAATCAAAATTCTCCCATGATTTGTCACCCATGAATTATGAGGAACGCAAGCAATATACCAAGAATACCTACATTATAAGAAAATACTAGGGTCGTAGGTATACTTGGGGGCTAGTATGAAAATGCCCAAATTCAACAAAAATCAACATACTTGCAAAAATTAACATGCACAAACTAATTAACATGTTATGTGGAACATTTCCAACTATCTAATTGAAGGAAAGGGGCACAAAATCAAAAAAACCCCAAATCAATTTCATGCACAAAAATACTTGACAAAAATACTGAAATTAACAAAAAAAGCTCAAAATTACTGAAAATTACTTACATTGGGAAGGTTAGGAAGTGATTTGGAGTAGAATTCGTGAAGAAAAGTAAAGGAAACGAGCAAAAATCAGTAGAAAGAAGAGAAGAGTTTGAGCGAAAATGGTGGAAATGGGAAAGGAAGGCGACGGTCCGCGTATTTAAAGACCAGCCTCCCCCTTCGCATTTTCAACGCCCAGCTCTGGGCGTTAGAAATTCTAGCGCCCACAGTTGGGCGCTGAAAATGCTTCCCAGACAGCGAATATTCGCTGTCGGGCACACGTACTCCCCTATTTTTGTGTAAGATATCCGTTATCTTGATATTTCTTTCCCAAAAAAAAAACGGTATTTTGAAAAAAAATATATATATATATATATATATATATATATATATATATATATATATATATATATATATATATATATATATATATATATATATATATATATATATATATATTGTTAAACAAAAATATACACAGTGTGGAACCACTTATAGGACACATCTAATCAGGAAATATTACGACCCACCAACAGGTTGTAATCACAAAAGCCCTTCTACATAGGCAAAATAAGAAATTCAAAATGGGCTCGCCCACCCTCAGCGGGCGGGGTCTGCGTCACTAGCCGCGCAGGTCCTCAGTTTTCGAAAAAATAAAGTCTTCAAAAATTAAAACAGGCTCGCCATCTTCAGCCGGCGGGGTCTACGGCGCAAATCACGTAGGTCCTTATTTTCAAAAAAGCAAAATAAATTTCAAAATAGATTCGTCCACTTCTATCGGACGGGGTGTCCACCCTCAGCGGACAAGGTTCGCCATCTTCAGCCGGCGGGGTCTACGTCACAAACCGCGTAGGTCCTTATTTTCAAAACATCAAAACAGATTCGTCCACTTCTATCGGACGGGGCGTCCACCCTCAGCGGACAGGCTCGCCCACCTTCAGCGGGCGGGGTCTGCGTCACTAACCGCGCAGGTCCTTAGTCGCTGCAGCGATAACCTTTTTCGGTGTTCCCTTTTTCCAAAAATTAAAGGATTGGTTTTCCGTTTTTCCAAAAAAGAACGATGTGCTGGATTTTCCTTCGTTTTACGTCCTATAAAAACAAGGGGGTTTTCTCGTTTAGCTAGCCTTGAAAATGAGAATATTTAAAAACGTTTTACCTCGTGATTGGGCTTGGCCAGGCCCAATTACACTTTACATCTTTAATTTCGAAAACATCTGTAGCTATTCCCAATGACAAAGTGAGGGAGTTTCGACGCCCCTTTAGATTTTTCCAATGACAAAGTGAGGAAGTTTCTATACTATCAGTTGACAAATCCCAATGACACGTGAGGGATATGTCGACATTTCAAGTGATGACCCTTAAGTCAAATGTTATCACTCGGGGGCTCGTGAGACCCTCGCAAAACAGGTCACATACACCATGGCTTGTGTGACGCACTCCGTCTAATACTTTGACCATCGTCTTACTCCAAGACTCAGTCAAAGTGGGGGCTAACTGTAGACACCTACTTTTGTCCCCATTCTCGCAAGGGAAAGGTTCGATGATGAAAGCATAAAAACTCCACTTGACAACGCATCTCCTATAAAATAAACGAATCTTGATTCCCAATTTCATTTCACCCGAAACCTGCTATTTATGGAAACCTGCTAAAAATAGTAACTGCCGTAAAAGGTAGCTTCTAAAAGTGGCAAATCATAAAAGATAGAAACCTGTCAGAATTAGGTGTTGCATTCCAACATAAATCCTAAATGAGATAGAAAACTGCGAGAATCCTATTCCTAATATGATTCGGAAATAAGAGTTACGTATTAATTAAAATCCTAACGAGCCTAGAGTTCGTAACGGGGCCAGACGCATCCCGTCACAAGGTTAATACGCACTAAAAGACTCGATTAAGTCTCAAGCACTACGGATTTCAGGAATCCGAATCTGACTAAGAAAACAGCCCAGACCCTATTTTCAACGCCTGGCTCTGGGCGCCGAAATCTTCGGCGCCCAGGCCTGGGCGCTGAAAATACATGGGTACGTGTTTTTTCCTAATTCTTTGTGGATTAGAACTCTGCAATTCTATCTTTCCACGAACTCTTCCCTATAAATAGGCCCCTAAATTCTACGTGAAAGAACACAACAACACACAATTATATTCTGAGTATTGACTCCAACCCTTAGCCTAAGCCTCTCGCTGCGAAACTGTTCACGCGTTCTGTCGCAATCGATCCATAAATCGAACAGAACGTATCCTGTCCCATAATTGAGATTCGTTAAATAAAAAGGAGAAATAGCAAAGTCAAAGTGGTTAGTTTTCTGAGAACCGTGACGCACCTCTCAAGGGTGCGTCGTAATGTGTCCCTTTTCGATGATTTAACTGCTTTCCTCGCCCTTTTTATGAACTGTTAAACTAACCTAATCTGATTGTTCTATCACGCCTAACAAATATAATATTTTTGGGAAATCGGATTATCATGCTAGGTCCCTTAATGCTATTTAAATCAGATAACCACGATCGAATTATTATTATATGTTGCATATTGCTAAAATCAATTCAGATTAGTTTAATCGTTAACGCATGTCCCTTCAATTATTTATGCTGAGCTAGTAAGGATATCCTGCCTCTGGAGTTATCGACGAGCGAAGTACTCCTCTCGGTAGTTACAGTCCCCCGAACCCTCAATCTCTAACTTGCGGGTGTATATTGAGAGATCCCCACACCAGGGATCACAAGGGAACCTACGGCCGTCGTGGTCAAACATAATTGCACTCCCTTTATGTCACGATAACCGGGTTTTGTCAGTTTTTCTCATTGTCGTTAAAAACTGAATGGCGACTCCTATATTACTAGTCAATTGGGTGTATACTCACAGGAAATCCAATTACACTTGATTGAATAAAAAGAATCGTCACACCCACGAGGGACAAGGTCACGCATTAGCCTCGCGCTTTTTCGACCCCCTCACAGCTAGCTTCGCTAGTGCATCCGCGAATTGGTTGTCGTCTTTTGGTAAGTACGTATACTCGATTATTTTCAAATTGCTCGACTATTTGGTCTAAGTGAGCTTGATATTTTGAGAGACTAGTGCTTCGGACCTTCCATCTTTTGGATATATGGTTGATTATTAGGGAAGAATCCCCGAAGACTTGTAAATGTTTGACTCTGAGGCTAACTGCGGCCTCTAGCCCAACTATGCAGGCCTCGTATTCTGCGGCGTTGTTTGTGGCCTCGAAGTCAAGTTTGACGGAAATTGGTATATGGGCCCCTTCGGGACTGACTAGGAGAACTCCGATGCCGCATCCTTTCTGGTTGGACGCGCCATCGAAGTATAGTGTCCAATAGTCGTCTCGTATCTTCAGAAGTTCCTCGTCAGGGAGGAGGTAAGCTTCCGTGGTTTCCTCATCCGTGGCATGCTCGGCCAGGAATTCGGCTACCGCTCTTCCTTTGATTGTTTTTCCTGGCATGAATTTTAGGTCGAATTCTGAGAGCATGACTAGCCACCTGGACAGGCGACCATTTAAGGCGGGCTTTTCGAACATGTATTTTAAGGGGTCTAGTTGCGACACTATATGAACAGTGTGGGCCAATAGGTAATGTCTGGGTTTTTTGGATGCCCAGACGAGGGCGAGGCAGGTTTTCTCAAGTTCTGTGTATCTCGTCTCGTACTGTATGAACTTCTTGCTCAAATAGTAAATGGCTCGCTCGGATCCATGTACACACTGTGAGAGCATAGCTCCCGCTGCAGTATCCGTGACGATTAGGTATAGGCGTAAAGGGATTCCAGGCAAAGGCGGGGAGAGGACGGGTGGTTTGCTTAGGTATTCTTTGATTTTATCGAAGGCAGTTTGGCATTGTTCATCCCATTCGACTTTTTCTTCTTTTCTTAATTTTTTGAATATTGGCTCACAAGTCATAGTAAGCTTGGAAATGAACCTACTAATGTATTGCAGCTTTCCTAGGAAGCCCCTTATCTGTTTTTCAGTTTTTGGTGGGGGCATTTCGGTAATGGCTTTGATCTTAGATGGGTCAATCTCGATTCCTTGCGTACTAACAACATATCCTAGCAATTTTCCCGAGGTTACCCCGAACACACATTTTTGTGGATTTAGTCTCATGTTATATTTCAAGATTCGGGTGAAGAACTTTTTAAGTGCCGGGAGGTGACCGTGCCGGTCTTTAGATTTGACGATCATGTCGTCCACATAGACCTCGATTTCTTTGTGTATCATGTCATGGAGTAACGTGGTGGCTGTTCTTTGATAGGTGGCCCCCTCATTTTTCAAACCAAAAGGCATTACAGTGTAACAATATGTACCCCAAGGGGTAATGAAAGTTGTTTTTTCCACGTCTTCTTCTGCCATGAGTATTTGGTTATATCCGGCGTACCCGTCCATAAAGGAGAGGAGCGCGTGCTCTGCGGTGTTGTCTACTAGTATGTCAATGTGAGGTAGAGGGAAGTCATCTTTAGGACTGGCTTTATTGAGGTCTCGAAAGTCTACGCACATTCGCACTCGTCCATCTTTTTTAGCTACGGGGACAATATTGGCCACCCATTCTGGGTAGTTGGAGACTTTTATAAAGCCGGCGTCTAATTGTTTAGCGACTTCTTCTTTTATTTTCAAGGCTATCTCTGGTTTGAGCCGCCGTAGCTTTTGTTTTACTGGCGTCATTTTGGGATCTAGCGGAATTTTATGCTCAGCGATTTCTCGATCTATTCCTGGCATGCCTTTGTAGGACCAAGCAAAGACACCCTCGAATTCCCGCAAAGTGGAGATTAGATCGGCCTTTTCAGTGGGAGTTAAGGTGAGGCCAATTTTAATGACTTTAGGATTTTCTTCTGTTCCAATATTTACCGATTCTGTGTCCTCAATTATAGGAGTTTTGAGTTCTTGTTCACTTACAGCTTTTATTAGTTCGGTATATTCCTCTTCTGGCTCTTTTTCGTGCTCATTAGTGGCGAGACATTCTGCATTATTACTCGGATTTTTAAGCGACATATACTCAAAAGTTTTGTTTATCTTATTAAAGTCATGAAGCATTACATCAAAAAGATCTCCCGGAGTAGAGATTTTCGGGTCTAAACTATTTTTGGGAGGGGTCACAATTTTGCTAGGTTCGGACTCGGAGTCAGACTCGGATTCAGACTCTAATTCTTCGTACATCGGACCCTCTCCCGCAGATATCTTGAACTTCATCCCACGAGCATTAGTCCATTTGAAAGTCTTGCGCCACCCTCGTTGGATTTGGTCATCTTTTGAGGGTGATGGAGCGATCAATTTAGTAGGATCGAATACTTCATCTTGGAGAGCTAATGCCATAATTTCTGTTTCATTCTTCGCTCTTTTCTTTTCTAACCCAAACAATAGCCCGAAAGCATGTGAGTTGGGGAGCGTTTTTGGCATAGCACGATTCTTTGGGGCGAGTGGCCTTTGAGAACGTAAAGGGTCGTGTCCCAGAGCATGCATCTCCTGGGTTTGTGCGACCTCTAGGTATAGATGTTCGGGATATGCTTCTTCCATCGCGTTCCTTGATGGCTATCACGGGCTGGTACTCAGGGGCCCTGCATTATTGTTGTGGAGTAGGAGACACATTAGTTTGTTTCGTGAGTCGGTTTTTTAGACATTCTATGACTACCCTTAAGTCGGACTAGTATATTTGGACTGCTATGTGTGCACTTTGAACTCTTTATATTTTCGAAAATCTCTGCTCGTGTGATATTCATAATTATTTGCATGGTCGACTTTTAGTGTCGAGCATTGCCGTCGTAGGAGGCCTAACAACGACGCAAAGAGTTATTAATTTTCTCACGAGTCGCTTTTGAAATCGAGTGCTTTTCTTACGCCCTCGTAGCAATTCTTTTTACGGACATTTTTTGTGCTATGTATTTTCCTTTTGCGCGGGCACCGAGGCTGCTGCGCCTGACCAGAAGGCCAAGCAGCAACTTCAGCGCCCAGCGAGGGGCGTGAGAAATTCTGGCGCCCAGCCAGGGGCGCTGAAAATGCGTCCCTGACTGGTGCCCGATTTCTGTTTGCGTATATTTTTTGTTTATGCGACTTGATTTTGCGCGCTTGCCTTATAACGTCCTTTACGCATTGTACAACGTTTGTGGGATTCGTTACGGGCCATTCCGAGCGTCGCTTATTTTTGTGGCGATCGTTCGGGTTTGCGAAACGCGTATTTCGGTATAAATCTTTGGAAAATTGGTTTATGAATGTTTGGGCAATTTTTAAGGTCGTTGGTTTTCTAGCATTATTTGTCTAGCATTATTCGTACGCACAATCATAACATAGTCACATAGTTCGCTACACATAACTACATTACAAACATGGATTTGAAAATTAAATATGTCACGTAGTTTATGATAGGCTTCTATGGGTAGTATTTGCGCCTGGCTTGGTACCGCTTCTATCGTAGATCCAACACATGCCCCGGTCGAGGTAGTGTCTTCAACAGACGAATTTCGCTCAAGAGGCCAACCCGCAAGTGTAAGCCAAGGGGGCATGCAGGCGAGAGGAACCTAATGAGCGAGTGATTGGGTTCGGGATAGGTGTACTACCTGCACAAGTACCGAGTGGGCAACATGCGCGGCGTATGCACCCCCCTATTGGCGAAAGAAGGTATCCTTAGTCCTAACTCCCGAGGGAGCCGAGATTCGTTATGCTGTTCTGCCCGTTCACATTAATATGCTGATTTTCAGGTCGTCCCAACTTGATGGGGAAATAAACGCAGGGTAGGATCGTTTCACCCTTCGGCTATTTTGATTACCTACAAGCACGAGTATTTCCTTCACTATCCCCAGTGGAGTCGCCACTGTGAGGGGGTCGAAAAAGCATGAGGCTAATGCATGACCTCGTCCCTCGTGGGTGTGACGCTTCTTTTTTATTCAATCAAGTGTAATTGGATTTCCTGTGAGTTTACACCGAATTGACTAGTAATATAGGAGTCGCCATTCAGTTTTTAACAACAATGAGAAAAACTGACAAAACCCGGTTATCGTGACATAAAGGGAGTGCAATTATGTTTGACCACGACGGCCATAGGTTCCCTTGTGATCCCTGGTGTGGGGATCTCTCAACATACACCCGCAAGGTAGAGATTGAGGGTTCGGGGGACTGTAACTACCGAGAGGAGTACTTCGCTCGTCGATAACTCCAGAGGCAGGATATCCTTACTAGCTAACCATAAATAATTAAAGGAACATGCGTTAACTATTAAACTAATCTGAGTTGATTTTAGCAATATGCAACATATAATACTAGATCGATCGCGATTATCTAATTTAGATAGCATTAAGGGACCTAGCATGATAATCCAATTTCCCAAAAATATAATATTTGTTAGGCGTGATAGAACAATCAGATTTAGTTAGTTTAACAGTTCATAAAAAGGGCGAGGAAAGCAGTTAAATCATCGAAAAGGGACACATTACGACGCACCCTTGAGAGGTGCGTCACGGTTCTCAGAAAACTAACCACTTTGACTTTGCTATTTCTCCTTTTTATTTAACGAATCTCAAATTATGGGACAGGATACGTTCTGTTCGATTTATGGATCGATTGCGACAGAACGCGTGAACAATTTCGCAGCGTGAGGCTTAGGTTAAGGGTTGGAGTCAATACTCAGAATATGAATTGTGTGTTGTGTCCTTTTCACGTCGAATTTGGGGCTGTATTTATAGGGAAGAGTTCGTGGAAAGATAGAATTGCAGAGTTCTAATCCACAAAGAATTAGGGAAAAACACGTACCCAGGTATTTTCAGCGCCCAGGCCTGGGCGCCGAAGATTTCGGCGCCCAGAGCCAGGCGTTGAAAATAGGGTCTGGGCTGTTTTCTTAGTCAGATTCGGATTCCTGAAATCCGTAGTGCTTGAGACTTAATCGAGTCTTTTAGTGCGTATTAACCTTGTGACGGGATGCGTCTGGCCCCGTTACGAACTCTAGGCTCGTTAGGATTTTAATTAATACGTAACTCTTATTTCCGAATCATATTAGGAATAGGATTCTCGCAGTTTTCTATCTCATTTAGGATTTATGTTGGAATGCAACACCTAATTCTGATAGGTTTCTATCTTTTATGACTTGCCACTTTTAGAAGCTACCCTTTACGACAGTTACTATTTTTAGCAGGTTTCTACAAATAGCAGGTTTCGGGTGAAATGAAGAGGGGAATTGAGATTCGTTATTTTATAGGAGATGCGTTGTCAAGTGGAGATTTACGCTTTCATCATCGAACCTTCCCTTTCGGGAATGGGGACAAATGTAGGTGTCTACACTTACCGGATCCAAGACATGGAGGGACGCCCCATTGTACGCACTTGGAACGCGGACAACTTAAAGAAATACTATTTCTGAGCCTAAGTCTATGTTTTATTTATTTATTTATTATTATATAGCTTGTAAAAACAAAGACGTCCACACAAAAGACGCACCGTGTAGCATGGCTTGACATTTTCTAATGAAAAATCTCTCCGCAAGCCGGACTTGCAGTGGGATCCTTACTTTTGTTGCTAAGATTGATTTAAATGGCCCAAAAGCGGTCCAAGTACTGTCACATTCTTCTAAGAATAAACTAAAGACTAATCGTTTAAAGGCCTAAGAAGTGTCCCGGATTAGCACCCTGACTAGGCTCATCACCTAGAACACAGGGGATACATTTCAAAAAGCTATATACTAAAGAAGTATAACAACTTAAGACCTTAGCAAAATGCATAAAGCTAGGCACAACGTTGTCGTCCCTGCCTAGGGGGAGGACCATATCAAGCTGTATAAACAACACAACAAAAATGAACAGGAACAACAACTTATATGGGCAAAACTTCCATTCCATGGTTAAAACACATCCCATTAACAAAAGTTAGTAGTAATTACAAATCATATACAAAATGACTTCCAAAGGGGCGTTAAAACCAAAAAAGAGGCATTTCAGTCAAAGAATCCATTGAGCGTCTCATGTGTCACCGTCCTCGGGAACAAACACGGGGGGAGGACGTCCTTCTTTCAAAGCCTTCTCCACCTCCACATGATGATCAATGATTCTTTCAAACCAGCTGAAGGGGCGCATGTCTGCGAATTCCTGATTCCAGGCAAGCTCAATACCTCCCTTGATTGACCGCTCCCCCAGAGTAACGGACTGATTGCGCACTTCTTTGGAGTTGGCCGCCTCTCTACGAACCTCCTCCGGTTGTAACTGCATTTGGGTAAACTTGGAGTTAAGCAGCAGCAACTCGTCCTCCTTCTGCTTGCACTTCTCAAAAATATCCTCCATCTCCTGAAAGTTCTTCTCAATCTGCTGAAGACGCTTCTTGTTCTCAGCACGAAGGGAAGCCAAAGATTTGGCCAAAGAATCGACCATCTCCTTCCTGGTAAGATGAAGCTCTTCCAAGGAGGCAAAATGTTGGTCACCACATTGACTGGCAAGGGTGCGAGCTCTAGTCCCCTCCAACACCGCGCGCCATTTCTTCAGCGAATCCAGCTGGATAAACTTCTGTAGAGCAGCAGAAGTGAAATTCCGAAACACGAGGATAATAAGATGACTACTCAACTAAGAAAAGAACAAAACTTACATCTAGTGCGCAGGATTGTAGAGCAGCTAGATGAGTTTCAGCCGCCTCGGGAAGAGTCTCGGCATACTCTGGAGGTATAGGATTGCTGTAGACACCTACTTTTGTCCCCATTCCCGAAAGGGAAAGGTTCGATGATGAGAACATAAATCTCCACTTCACAACGCATCTCCTATAAAATAAACGAATCTCAATTCCCCTTTTCATTTCACCCGAAACCTGCTATTTATAGAAACCTGCTATTTATAGAAACCTGCCATTTATGGAAACCTGCTAAAAATAGTAACTGCCGTAAAGGGTAGCTTCTAAAAGTGGCAAGTCATAAAAGATAGAAACCTGCCAGAATTAGGTGTTGCACTCCAACGTAAATCCTAAATGAGATAGAAAACTGCCAGAATCCTATTCCTGATATGATTCGGAAATAAGAGTTACGTATTAATTAAAATCCTAACGAGCCTAGAGTTCGTAACGGGCCCAGACGCATTCCGTCATAAAATTGATACGCAATGAAAGACTCGATTAAATCTCAAACACTACGGATTTCAGGAATCCGAATCTGACAAAGAAACGGCCCAAACAGCAATTTCACCGCCCAGCCCTGGGCGCTGAAATTGCCTAGATCCTATTTTCAACGCCCAGAGCTGGGCGCCGATATCTTCGGCGCCCAGGCCTGGGCGCTGAAAATACCTGGGTACGTATTTTTTCCTAATTCTTTGTGGATTAGAACTCTGCAATTCTATCTTTCCACGAACTCTCCCCTATAAATACAGCCCAAATTCGACGTGAAAAACACACACAATTATATTCTGAGTATTGACTCCAACCCTTAGCCTAAGCCTCACGCTGCGAAACTGTTCACGCGTTCTGTCGCAATCGATCCATAAATCGAACAGAACGTATCCTGTCCCATAATTGAGATTCTTTAAATAAAAAGGAGAAATAGCAAAGTCAAAGTGGTTAGTTTTCTGAGAACCGTGACGCACCTCTCAAGGGTGCGTCGTAATGTGTCCCTTTTCGATGATTTAATTTCTTTCCTCGCCCTTTTTATGAACTGTTAAACTAACTAAATCCGATTGTTCTATCACGCCTAACAAATATAATATTTTTGGGAAATTGGATTATCATGCTAAGTCCCTTAATACTATTTAAATCAGACAATCACGATCGATCTAGTATTATATGAAGCATATTGCTAACATCAACTCAGATTAGTTTAATAGTTAACGCATGTCCCTTCAATTATTTATGCTGAGCTAGTAAGGATATCCTGCCTCTGGAGTTATCGACGAGCGAATTACTCCTCTCGGTAGTTACAGTCCCCCGAACCCTAAATCTCTACCTTGCGGGTGTATGTTGAGAGATCCCCACACCAGGGATCACAAGGGAACCTACGGCCGTCATGGTCAAACATAATTGCACTCCCTTTATGTCACGATAACCGGGTTTTGTCAGTTTTTCTCATTGTCGTTAAAAACTGAATGGCGACTCCTATATTACTAGTCAATTGGGTGTATACTCACAGGAAATCCAATTACACTTGATTGAATAAAAAGAATCGTCACACCCACGAGGGACGAGGTCACGCATTAGCCTCGTACTTTTTCGACCCCCTCACAGTGGCGACTCCACTGGGGATAGTGAAGGAAATACTCGTGCTTGTAGGTAATCAAAATAGACGAAGGGTGAAACGATCCTACCCCGCGCTTATTTCCCCATCAAGTTGGGACGACCTGAAAATCAGCATATTAATGTGAACGGGCAGAACCGCATAACGAATCTCGGCTCCCTCGGGAGTTGGGACTAAGGATACCTTTTTTTGCCAATAGGGGGGTGCATATGCCGCACATGTTGCCCACTCGGTACTTGTGCAGGTAGTACACCTATCCCGAACCCAATCGCTCGCTCATTAGGTCCCTCTCGCCTGCATGCCCCCTTGGCTTGCACTTGCGGGTTGGCCTCTTGAGCGAAATTCGTCTGTTGAAGACACTACCTCGACCGGGGCATGTGTTGGATCTACGATAGAAGCGGTACCAAGCCAGGCGCAAATACTACCCATAGAAGCCTATCATAAACTACGTGACATATTTAATTTTCATATCCATGTTTGTAATGTAGTTATGTGTAGCGAACTATGTGACTATGTTATGATTGTGCGTACGAATAATGCTAGACAAACAATGTTAGAAAACCAACGACCTTAAAAAAATTACCCAAACATTCATAAACCAATTGGCCAAAGAGTTATACCAAAATACGTGTTCCACAAACCCGAACGATCGCCACAAAAATAAGCGACGCTCGGGATGGCCTGTAACGAATCCCACAAACGCTACACAACGCGTAAAGGAAGTTATAAGGCAAGCACGCAAAATTAAAGTCGCAAAAACAAAAGTATACGCAAACAGAAAACGAGAACCAGCCAGGGACACATTTTCAACGCCCCTGGCTGGGCGCCAAAATTTCTCACGCCCACTGCTGGGCGCTGAAGTTGTTGCCTGGCCTTTTGGTCAGGCACAGCAGCCTCGGTGCCCGCGAATGAAAAAATATACGTAGCAAAAAAAAACTTTCCGTAAAAATTTTGCTGCGAGGGCGTATGAAAAAGCACTCGATTCTGAAAGCGACTTATAAAAAATTAAATAACTCTTTGTGTCGTTGTTAGGCCTTCTACGACGACGATGTTCGGCACCCAAAAACCGAACATGCCAATGAAAATAACTTTGAATGTTACATGGGCAAAGTATTCAAAAAATGTTGTTCGAATTAAGTTTTCAAAAAATAATGTTCAAATAAAAAATAAATAAATCTGAGTCTAGACTAGGCTATGCCAAAGTACAATCCAAATCCTAAGTCTTAGTTGTCTTATCCATAGAATCGGTCCCAATGCTTGGTGTCGTTCTGCAAGTTAAAAGGTTAAACCATGTTGAGTCTCCCTTCCTAACATTTAAATCAATAAAGCACCCATATGTAATTGTCATCCCTTACTAAGAATTTACGGCCTCAATACTCTCTCTCACCAATAAAAAGAATATATTATAGTATTTGCAAAATGGAAACGGTCACATTCTGGAAATCATTCCCCCATAGTGGCACAACCCCCAAAGTGAACCTAAGGTTTAATACCATTGGCAAAGAAAAAATTAATGGCCCCAAGGCTTATAATCACATTGGGTCACGACTATCATAGTCCTCTCGAGTCACTCGCTCCTTGAAATACTACTAAGTACGGACTAAAAGATTTTCCATGAATGCAACATGACCAACCATGAAAATACCCAAATCGGCATACCATAAGGCTACCATTGGGGTAAAGCAATACACACTAAGAGAGAAGCCGCACTAATGATTCTAGTCTTGCGAAAATAAAAATTCGATCTCCCCAATTAACTACCTTGCCAACATTAAGCAAAATGGTGCATGACAAATGAACACCCAAGGGTTAAAATCTAAATTGTCAACCAACGAAAGTTATGGTCCAATTAGCCTAAGTCTGAGAGTCGCTTGGTCAAGTATTATAGGCTTACGCCATGTCATTATTTTGAGTCTAGGCCACCTCCTTGTATTCATACACGGGTTATAATCAGAAAGATTAATGAAAGTTTGAGTCTAAATCACAACTTCCAATTAAATCCCAGAAACTGGAATCTGAAAAGAAGTAAAAATTATTTTCGATGTAATTCTTTCGTTAAATTTCAATAAGGTAAAAACAACATTTTGAATCTACGCTATTTGCACATTTTAAGAAACGACTAAATACGCTTGCAAAGTAAGACAATTTAAAAGGTCCACCCTAGGCCTGCTAAAGTTAGAGGTCCACTATAGGCCTACCAAACGAGGCTCACTCAGTCTCGCCTCGTGACTCAAAGACCACAACCATCTACCTTTTTTTAGCCCAAATAAAAAATTTATGTTGGGGAGAAATCCCAAGCAAAAAGGAAAAAAGAAAGAGAAAAGGGAGAGCGAAAAAAGCAAGCCATGAAATACTTAAAAAGAAAGAGAAAAGGGAGAGCGAAAAGAACGAGCCATGAAATACTTAGCCGTACCTCCCAAAGTGCGAAATTTACCCAAGTGAACGAAGGAAAAGAATTGAGTCAACCAATCCAAGTCATAAAATTCTACGATGTCTACCCTTTCCAATCCTTATGTTCTTAGACTCCTTCGCTCAGGGGCCCCTGTTCACCTCATTTAACCCATCCATGTTCTCATAACCTAAGAAACCATTATCTCGACTCTTGTTCTTGAACTTGTTATCAACTGCAAACCACGTACGGCCATTGACACGTGCGTCAAACCTGCTCTTACACCACCATTAGCATAATGACCATATAACTTGTGCGGATACATCTTGTTGATATACCCTTGAGCCGCCCCATGCTATTCATTGGCCTTGGTTGACGTAATCCTCATGCTCGACCAATACCTATACAACTTATCTTATCTCATTCAACCCATCTTTCAAGCCGTCTTGAGTCACGAATAAAAAAGAAGACCAATGAAAAGTACAAAAAATAATAAATAATAAAAAAGCAAACTTTGCAAAGCGCCTCTAAAAGTTCGTCTAAAAAAGAAAGGAAGCATTTAGCGCACCAAAAAAGATCCGCCCAGAAAACATTTCCCGCGCCCACACCTGGGCGCCGAAAACTTTGACGCCCCAGCCTGGGCGCTGAATCTCTCTGATTGCTAAAATTTTGTCCAGAAGTGTTCGTCATTTTATCCGCACATGCACGGAAAAATAACGAACACTTGGAGGGGTGCAGCACGTATACGTACCACCAAAAAAATACATGTACTCAAAAAAAATATAAAACAAATTTTTGGCAGCAGATTTAAATAATAATAAACTTCACTTATTCTACCATTTCAAATAATATGTTTCCATCTCGGAACGTACTTGTTTAAAATCGGCATTCTAAGAAACCATTTTCTAGGCTAAGAACTACGCAAGACCTGATTCCAAATTAAATCTATTTAAGGCGGATACGTAGGCAATCCATGATTCGGTCCAACCAATTTGCAAAGATGTTAAAGCCTATAGAATAACAAGAATAAAAGTCCCTTATTGAAGTTCAATTACTTGCAATCCAAGTCGAAAGAAAAATTTAAGTCAAAGCAAGAATCCAAGTCATCAAAATGCCAAAATTAATGAGCACACATCGAAAAATAATAAGGGCACGTACCCTTGCCAGAAGGAGCACTCACACTCCTAGGCACTTAGCCAAGACTCAAAAAGATCACTTTGCCTCAATTGAATGGGGGCTAGCGCAAGCGTCCATGACCTCTAAAATACTCGACTTGACCCTCCCTAAAGCGAACTAACTCACTTAAAGACTTTCTTTCACCGCTAGACATAGTCGTTCGCTTAAAGACCTTCTTTCACCACTAGACACAGTCATGGTCGCCAACAAGTAGCAAAGGCAGTAAGCTTGCGATAAAAAAAGATTGTTCTACGGCATCGCCCCATCGTTCCTTCGAACTCAGGGCACCCGCTTATGGTAATTCGAATGCTTGCTAATCTCCTTTGAAAATAAAATCAGACATCGTCGATAGGACTTGGCACTTAACCAAGGCTCACCCTACTCAGACATATGACACGGGCATCTAAAATCGAAATCTAAAAAGCATCATTAAAGGCAAGACATAATAGCAACTGGGGGCTAAAAATTGAAATGAAAGAGCTAGGGAAAGAACTAAGTATACCTTGACCTTTTGTACAGACATACACCAAGTAAATCTAAGTCAATTTGAAAACGGTTTATATTCCCGCAATTCTGGAAAAGATGGCCCTAAAAGCCTAAAGCAAATGCCAAACGGGCACAAGTGTATCTTGACGCCTGCACCCTGGCTTCCAGCAAATCCTTAGACAGCATTCCAAAAATCGTAACAGTATTTTTACGAACCCTTCTATAAGTCAACCTACTTAGGACACCTCGGATTGTACACAATAGGACTCGGATTTTAAATAATTTTCAAATGATTTTCAAAGACTTCTTCGAACATAATAAAGTGTCGTTGGTTTAAGCTTAGTATGCGTCTATCTCAACGTTGAAAATGAGTCAAAAATATTTCTAAATATGATTATGGGTAAAGAAAGGTACCTAGCTTTTATTCAAGGCACACTTCAACATGTGACTACTTTGACCATAGGCAATGTCGCACAATACGACATCTACAAGAGAAATAGCAAAATCACTACTCGAACATACCTCGCACTAAACGAGTCTGGTCCAAACTATTCATGATCCGTGTCACCCTGAATGCATAAAAACGTATGCCAAGCATTATAGCACCAAGCCAATCCCGTAGCTACAATTGGGGGCTTGAGAAAAACACTCTAAAAATGCTCGAAATGACGATTTTACCGCAAATTCTCGATGCTAATGCTATACATATGTCATAGGGGCACAATCCTAAGCTTTAATCGTGTAAAACGAACCTTAGAATGGCTACAACCCCTCCCAAATTCTAAGCGCTACTTAGAATATATAAAGTCACCCCACTAACAAGGGTAACTGAAAATCGCGAGTCACCAAAACTCCGATCAAACTACTGCACCTAACGCTCGCCCTATAAGCGCCCGTTACACATTCTACGTCGTTCCAAAGCAAAAGCGAAAGAAAAAATCAAGGATATAAAAAAAAAACTGTCAAATTCTTCCCAGAAATTATTTTCAACGCCCATAGCTGGGCGCCGATATCTTTGACGCCCCAGCCTGGGCGCTGAATATGTCTGCTTGCTAAATCTCGCCCTGATATAAAAACAAGAAAGAAACATCTATGAATCCTGGCATCGAACGAAGTAATAAGCCGTGCACGCCCACGCAGAAGGTGCTACACTTGTTCGAGCACCTGAACGATTCAGCGCGATGAAGTACCCCAATGCAAAAAAATAATGATATCCCAATACCTGGAGGAATGTTCTAAGACACGCTGTTAGGCCACACAAGCCTACGTTGCACCATAAGTTCAACCACCCCACAGTACAAGTCTAAAAAAAGTAAGGCACATTGCACTAATGCGAGCACGACCAAGAGTAAGAGGCAAAGACTACTTATCGCCCAAATGCAAGCCACACGACTTCTACATTAAGGATTGAAAGTAGCAAAATATTACCTACCACGGAAGGGATAGCTCGCACCTACACGAGCGGAACCCCAAGGCATCTTTTTCGAAAGAACCTACAAAAATCATACGCCAAAAGGAAGCATCCCAACATGCATACTTGGAGGCTCCAAGCTACGAAACAACCATAATAACAAAAAGGGGGTCTCGAAGCAAATGTTTGAACAATCGAAAGGGCACGATGTTTGAGCCCACTTCATGAATGGGCCTGAACCCTATCAAGCTTCTAAGCAAACTATTCACAATCAGTCATTGCTCAAAAAAAAATGATTCAAGCAAACTGATTAATGGACCGCACACAACGGCCATTCCATTAACGCTCGTTCGCACATACATATCATCTTTTCTAAGTATCGAACATTTACGAACGCGTTCAAAAGAAAAAAAAAAAAAAAGAAAACGAACGAACGAACGAACGAACAAGAGGCCAAATGTGTCATCAAGAAAGCTCGTCAGAAATTATTTTCAGCGCCCAGCGCTGGGCGCCGAAATCTTTAACGCCCAGGCATGGGCGCTGAAAATGATCCCAGACCCTCTCTGACTTCTATAGGGCCCTGCCATATTTATTCGACTTGAAAATTGCCGATTCCTTTACTGCAAGTCGCACCTCACGGCTTTGTAGAGTAGCACACCACTACGAAAATCGCTCGCACTTACGAGCACAATCCCAAACACGATCAAGGACATTACAGAATGCATATCCCCAAGGAACCTCTTTGACAAGAAATGACCGTCAAGCACGAGTGCTTGGGGGCTCGAAAGAAAATATATATTATGCAAAGTTAAAACAATATTCCCAGACTACGCTGTACGATGTCCCGTGTTTGGATGTCTCAAAAAAATAAAACCGGTTTACGACCTCAAGACAAAGGTCGCCATTGACACTTATACATAGTCCCCTAATCAAGGACCCAGGTAGTGGCAAGATTGAGCCATAAAGACTAGCTCAACCATGAAAGATGATGACCACAAGACAATGGTCCGTCTAAGCACGTTGTCAACCCACACTCAGGTTGCAACTAAATCCGAGCATCCCTTGAAAGAATTCGCTCCTGCAAGAATGAATGAAAAGAAATTCTCAAAAGAAATCACAAAGAACAAAAATGAAATAGGGACTTGCCCACCTCAATCGGGAAAGATCGCGGCACGCGAATCCCAAATCGAAAAGACGAATTCAGGTTCGCTCACCTCCAGCGAACGGGGCGTCCACCCTTAGCGGACAGGGTTCGCCCACCTTCAGCGGGCGAGGTCTGCGTCACTACCAATGCAGGTTCTCAGATTTCGAAAAAATAGAATCTTCAAAAACAAAATAAAACAGGCTCGCCATCTTCAGCCGGCGGGGTCTACGGCGCAAACCACGTAGGTCCTTATTTTCAAAAAAAAATGAACACAAAACGAATTTCAAAATAGATTCGTCCACTTCTATCGGACGGGGTGTCCACCCTTAGCGGACAGGTTCGCCATCTTTAGCCGGCGGGGTCTACGTCACTAACCGCGCAGGTCCTTATTTTCAAATTTCAAAAATAGATTCGTCCACTTCTATCGGACGGGGTGTCCACCCTTAGCGGACAGGCTCGCCATCTTTAGCCGGCGGGGTCTGCGCCACTAACCGTGCAGGTCCTTAGTCGCTGCAGCGATAACTTTTCTGGTTTTCCCTTTTCCAAAAATGAAAAGGATTGGTTTTCCGTTTTTTCCAAAAAAGAGCGATGTGCTGGATTTTCCTTCGTTTTACGTCCCATAAAAACAAGGGGGTTTTCTCGTTTAGCTAGCCCTGAAAATGAGAATCTTTAAAAACATTTTTACCTCGTGATTGGGCTTGGCCAGGCCCAATTACACTTTATAGCTTTGATTTCGAAAACATCTGTAGCTACTCCCAATGACAAAGTGAGGGAGTTTCTACGCCTGTTTAGATACTTCCAATGACAGTGAGGGAGTATTCTATACTATCCGTTGACAAATCCCAATGACACGTGAGGGATATGTCGACACTTCAAGTGATGACCCTTAAGTCAAATGTTATCACTGAGGGGCTCGTGAGACCCTCGCAAAAGCAGGTCACCATGGCTTGTGTGACGCACTCCGTCTAATACTTTGACCATCGTCTTACTCCAAGACTCAGTCAAAGTGGGGGCTAACTGTAGACACCTACTTTTGTCCCCATTCCCGAAAGGGAAAGGTTCGATGATGAGAACATAAATCTCCACTTGACAACGCATCTCCTATAAAATTAACGAATCTCAATTCCCCTTTTCATTTCACCCGAAACCTGCTATTTATAGAAACCTGCCATTTATGGAAACCTGCTAAAAATAGTAACTGCCGTAAAGGGTAGCTTCTAAAAGTGGCAAGTCATAAAAGATAGAAACCTGTCAGAATTAGGTGTTGCACTCCAACGTAAATCCTAAATGAGATAGAAAACTGCGAGAATCCTATTCCTAATATGATTCGGAAATAAGAGTTACGTATTAATTAAAATCCTAACGATCCTAGAGTTCGTAACGGGCCCAGACGCATTCCGTCATAAAATTGATATGCAATGAAAGACTCGATTAAATCTCAAACACCACGGATTTCAGGAATCCGAATCTGACAAAGAAACGGCCCAAACAGCAATTTCAACGCCCAGCCCTGGGCGCTGAAATTGCCTGGATCCTATTTTCAACGCCAGAGCTGGGCGCCGATATCTTCGGCGCCCAGGCCTGGGCGCTGCAAATACCTGGGTACGTGTTTTTTCCTAATTCTTTGTGGATTAGAACTCTGCAATTCTATCTTTCCACGAACTCTCCCCTATAAATACAGCCCAAATTCGACGTGAAAAACACACACACACAATTATATTCTGAGTATTGACTCCAACCCTTAGCCTAAGCCTCACGCTGCGAAACTGTTCACGCGTTCTGTCGCAATCGATCCATAAATCGAACAGAACGTATCCTGTCCCATAATTGAGATTCTTTAAATAAAAAGGAGAAATAGCAAAGTCAAAGTGGTTAGTTTTCTGAGAACCGTGACGCACCTCTCAAGGGTGCGTCGTAATGTGTCCCTTTTCGATGATTTAATTGATTTCCTCGCCCTTTTTATGAACTGTTAAACTAACTAAATCCGATTGTTCTATCACGCCTAACAAATATAATATTTTGGGGAAATTGGATTATCATGCTAAGTCCCTTAATACTATTTAAATCAGACAATCACGATCGATCTAGTATTATATGAAGCATATTGCTAAAATCAACTCAGATTAGTTTAATAGTTAACGCATGTCCCTTCAATTATTTATGCTTAGCTAGTAAGGATATCCTGCCTCTGGAGTTATCGACGAGCGAAGTACTCCTCTCGGTAGTTACAGTCCCCCGAACCCTCAATCTCTACCTTGCGGGTGTATGTTGAGAGATCCCCACACCAGGGATCACATAGGAACCTACGGCCGTCGTGGTCAAACATAATTGCACTCCCTTTATGTCACGATAACCGGGTTTTGTCAGTTTTTCTCATTGTCGTTAAAAACTGAATGGCGACTCCTATATTACTAGTCAATTGGGTGTATACTCACAGGAAATCCAATTACACTTGATTGAATAAAAAGAATCGTCACACCCACGAGGGACGAGGTCACGCATTAGCCTCGTACTTTTTTGACCCCCTCACAATTGCGCGTAAGACCCATTACCTTGACCTGATCTCGGGAAGTAAAGTGGCCAAATGAAGGGATCTGAACCAACTCAACATTTATGGCTTTCGGTGGATCGGGTATCTCTACTGGAAAAACAACAGCCTTAGAATCCCTTGGAGAGACTATAGAACTGCCAGACGAAGAACGGCAAGTGCTTACAATGTTGGAATAAAACTTACCACCCGAGTTCCTAGCTCTCTCCGCTGTCTTCGGAGGTATGTTACGACGGACGTCTTCAGGTATTCCCCCTAGCGGATCTGGAGAACAAAACTCCTGGGTCTTAGAAACGCTCTTCTGAGTTACCCTTTGGCGCTTCAGAGACGGCCCCACCGCCGAAGACGGCCCCACGCTAGAATCCTCAACGGGCTTGAAACTGGGCTTACTTGTTCCCCCAGCCTTGCGCTTTGCGGACGGGACCACCGTGGCAGAAGATTTCTTCGATCCCTGGAAAAATCATGACGGCCCTGTTTAGATAAAATGTTGTGTCAAGTTCAAACGCTAGGGCTAAACTAGTTACCTTCTTGTCGATCACCTGAGGATCATCCGACTTGCCGCTCTGCTCAGCATCGCGTTTTTGCATGGCCTTAAGAGTGCTCTGCTCAAGCTCCTCGGCAAGCCAAGTTGGCATATCTACCTTGCCCTTGGAAGCATCATCCGACTTCTCCATAGCCTCGTCTGAAAAACGAAACAGTTAGGAAAAAGCATAAAAATGTAAGCTAAGGAATGCAAAATAAAAAGTATTACCTCTCGGAATATACGGACACAGGCCCACAACCGAGAGGAAAGCAGTGTCTTCGAATTGATCAAGATAGAGCAGCCACCCCTCCGGTATCCAAGCCGTCTTCAAACCCACTGCAAGCGGCTTGGCCTTGAACAGGGAAGCTATATGCTTCCAGAGGTCGGCAGAAATGGGAGGAAGGGGATCACTCTTCCCGACAAAGTTAGGGTGGATCGTCCAATGCGTCATACGTTTGCACATCACCTCGTCATTGGTACGAATGACCACCCACCTCTTCCGCCAGTGGTGCCACTTGGACGCCTTCCCCACTACCGTCCGATAAGCTCCCTTGTAGCTCAGGGCCAGCCAGCCCTCTGCTGCCTAAGGAACTTTCGACAGCGTCACTATCCTGAGAAACGCCGGAAAGGAGGGACTGATACCCTCAAGCTCGCACCTAGAAATGTACCCAAACACAACGACACAAGAGTTAGGCGACATATGGTTTACACCTATATTATAGCCGCCCAACATCTCCACCACAAACGGGTGCGGAGGAAATCTCAAACCCAGTTTCGAGATGGACATGTAAACGGAAAACTCGTCGGGCACCAGGCCAATGCTGGAGCAGTCCATACCTCCCGGCATCTTTAAGCTATAGTCTTTGCCCAGGTTTAGCGATTCTGCATAGTCAGCTCCTTGTTCCTGAAGGAAATAATGCCCTTGGTCCAAGTATGCATTCAATGCTAAGTCTAATAAATGCGGTTCAGTATTAATTAATTGAACAAGTTAATGATTCAGTGAGATCAAGTGAGTTGTATGCCTAGATAGAGGTCGCTTCAGTTCAAGTGGAATTAAAAATATTAATCCACAACTTACTCTTAACTGAACCTGTAGGGTCACACAAATAGTACATGGACAGATCAAGTATTTAAGTGAATTAAATACTCTATTTATGAACATTCGGACACGACGGATCTCGGTTCCAGTGTGAGTTGAAATCGTCAAAATGCAAAATATAGAATGCTCCGGAAATTATGATATTGCCGGAAACGGAAATATGGATCATGACGGAAATATAAATATTATCCTAGTCGTAGATGTTGTCGGAAACGGAAACCTGGTACATATCGGAAAATATTATCGGAAATAGAAATATTGCCGGAATCGAAAATATTGCCGGAAACGAAAATATTACCGGAATCGGAAATATTGTCGGAATCGAAAAAAAATAATCCGGGATCGGAAATATTAAATATTTGTTCGAATCGGAAATAAATTCCGGAAACAGAAATATTAAATATTTGTTCGAATCGGAAATAAATTCCGGAAACGGAAATATTAAATATTTGTTCGAATCGGAAACAAATTCCGGAATCGAAAATATTAAATATTTGTTCGAATCAGAAATAAATTCCGGAATCGGAAAATGAATCGGAAGCGCAACGTACGAACGATCGAAGAACGAGCTTGCGAGACGCAAGGCCCAGCGCCCAGCAAGCCCGCGCGCGGAAGCAGCAAGGCAAAGGGGCCGAGCAAAGCAGGCCGAGCAAAGCAGCGCCCAAATGGGCCGCATGCTTGCTGCCAGCGCCCAGCGCCCTTGGGCCAACCGAGCAAGCAGCAGCGCCACTCGTGGGCTTGCGTGCTGCGGGGATGCGGGTTGTGCGTGCTACACGACTAAGCCTTGGCCGGTTAGGATTACTTCGTTGTCAAGTAATCGTGTTTTCCTAATTCTACTCAAATTGGATATTTTAGTTAAATCTGAAATACTTAGGTATTTGATTAAACCTAAAATTCTAATGATATTATTTAACTAGGATCCTAATGGATTAGTTATTTGATTCCTAGTAGAATTTAATTTCGTTATTTCCACCCTATAAATATGTGGTTCATGATCAGAATGTATAATGCAATTCAATATACTATTCTACAGTATTAGATTCAAGAGAGAATTTAATACTTGCCTAATATTATAATAAGTTTCCCAAAATCTTAGATAATATTCTATTATTTGAATCTGAGGCGAATCTGAACGTGCTGTGGACTATCTACGGAGGGGCGACATTTGGAGTCCTAAACTTGTTCTTGTTCGGTTCGGGAGAAGCTAGGGAAGGCACGCATCACATTGTATGTATACTAATTATGCTAATTGACTATGTGGCAATTAATTTGGATTCCTGGCTTTATGGTTTTTCCCCATGAATTATATTGTTTATATTTTTCATAACCTAATAGTGGTATCACGAGCCTCTAATTAACTCCATAATCAATTATAGTTAACATGGATTAAAGTTTATAAATTTGCAATGAATTAAGGGGTATTAATTTTGTGTATGTAATTAATTGCAAATTCGTGCGATTATTTTATTATATGTTCGCATGATTTTTCGGTAGTTTTGTCAATAATGGTCGGACTCTTATATTTTATAGTGAATTTCGCATGTAAAAGACGTTTTAATATTTTGACAAAAATCTAAGATTTGTCGCCGAACCCAGAATTCCCAAATTCGAAGCCTAACTATGACTTTTCGGAGGTTTTAGTTTTTTGGAACGCAAAATTTGTAATTTTTATGATGTTAAATTAAATATTTGTGAATCTTGTATGTAAATCTTGAATCTATGATTGACTTACAGTATATGTTTAACAATTTTAAAGCCTAATCTTCTTAATTATACAACCTAATTTGTAATTGTAATTAATTTGTTGAATTTCGAATAATTTAGAATTTGTTTTGATTTTCATAATTAATTGGCAATTTAATTGGCAATTTAATTAGGATCCTATGATTAAAAACCACCATAAAATTTGTTAAAATTAAAAAGTTTTAAAATTTTATGACCTAGATTTTAATCCCTAAAGATAAATGTAATCGAAAATTAATTTGAATAATAAATTTTCAATTTTTTGCCCAAATTTAATGAAATTAATATGATTTATTAATTTGACGGTTAAATTTAAAGTATGAAAATTATTATTTTTTTAAAAACGATCACCAATCTTGCACGCACGAAGCAATGGAAGCTAAGTGTTACCCTTAAGGGGTGTTGCGTAGTGCGGGCTTGCGACGACAAGCAAGGGAGCTCATCGCCTATGCGGTACGAGGCAATGAGCAAGCAAAGCATGCGCGGCAGGCTAGGCCCTGTGCCGTGTGTGTTGTGCGGGTGGTCGAGCAAAATTGGGCAGCGATGCACCGTAGCGCAAGGCACGAGGCAAGGCAGCAGCAAACGAGCAAGGGAGCTCGAGTGGCGCTGCGCATGCCACGGCCCAGCGCGCAGCCAGCGACTAGCAGGCAACAGGCACAGTGAGGAGTTGTTGAGCTGCGATGGTGCATCACTCGGCCACAGCTACGCGGGCCTTGGGCGCTTCTTTGTGCACGCGGCCCATAGGCGCTGCGGAGTTGATGATTGGGCGAGGGTTGGGCTTCGGCCTATGGCCTTGCCTTCGTACGTTTGAGTCGTTTTGTTTATGTTTCGGTTGAAAACGATTTTAATTAAATTTAATTTCGTAATTTAATTTTTTCTCGAAATTTAACTTTGATTAATTTAATTATTATAAATTATTTTATATTAATTATTTTACTAAAATTAAAACCTTGATAAAGTTTAAATTAATTAATTTTAATCAACTGAAAATAAAATGAAGGGATTTAAATATTATTTAGGAGCTTTAAATTTTAATTAAATTTGTAAGTTTCTGTTGGACTAGGAAATACAAATTTATGTTTAAAATTTGTAAAGCATGTCAATTTCTTGGTTTTAGTGGGAGCTTTTAGTCATTAAACTCTTGATTAGGTCTACATTCCTTTAAGATTAAAACAACTCGATTAGAACTAATAAGGTTGAATAATTTGTAGATTATTGGAACCCTTTGATTAGTTGTTGCAAATGTTTATGTGATGCATAATTTGTTCTACTAACTTGCTATGTGGGCCATAAATGAATGGGTGAATGGTATATTGTAAATGTACTGTTTTGCAGGTTATGGAAAGTGACTAGTATGGCCCAAATAGGATAGAAAATATGGTTTGTGTACCATTAATTTGAATGTAAAATTGATCTAATGCACCAAAGTTTTTATTTTAAATATGGTATGCGTACCATCAAATAGTTGTAATTAGTTTCAATTATAGCATATCCTATTTGAAGAAAATGGCGCCTCCCATGGTGAAATTCAAGACGGAGTTTGATGTTGAAGCTTCAAGATGAAGTCGGGCCATACTATATCACATTTAAATCTTATGCATGCTTTAAGTTATTTATTGCTTTAAATATGTCTTAATTATGCATGAGATTATGGCTTGATTATGTTGCATGATTAAGGATTTTAGTTCACTTAAAATCTAACCAACATAGTAAGAGCCTTAAGTTCCAAACTTTAAAAATTGAGTTAAAAGGTGCCATGCCAAAATAGCACTTACTTGGATAACCTTTACATCAATCTAAGTAATAGTTTTCCGCCATAGCAAGGTGTTACTTGTTGATCCTAAAGGGGTAAGGTACACAAATAATTGTGAGTACATGTTAGTTTTGGTGAAACTCAACGATATAAGTAAGGACTCCTTTTATGTCAAAGCAAATGAGATAGGTTAACCTAATAAGTTCTTAGACGTACCTATCAACCAAGAGTAGTTTCTAGACTATTAGCAAAGGATTTGCTTGCCTAAAATATTTTAGAATTGAGTCTAAGTACATAATGTGCTTAATTCTTCAATGATTTAAGGATCTTGGATTCATTTTATTCACACCTGCCGGAACAATAAATTCGAATAAAATGCCAATGACTTGTTTAAATTGCATGATTGCTTTAATTTTCAAGTTATTACTCATGATAAATGTTTAGACTTTGCATGCTTCAATGTATGTTTTAATTATTGTTTATAATTAAATATCTTGCACTGCAGTAAATCCTTTTAGAAAGGTAACAGTAAATTTCCTCGATTGGTAGTGAATCCAAGAACGATTCACGGAAATGAGAGAAAATGAGCAATTTAAAATGTATGTTTCTTTAAGCGACTTTTATGGTTGTTTTCGAGTATCAAAGTCGAATGGCAAACCAATTGGTGCTTGTGAATTCAAAAGACAATGTAGTTTTGAGATCATAAAGCATTGAGTTTAAACGCTCAGCTTTTCCCAATAGTTAACAACCTAATATCTTTGTCCACTTAATTCTCGAATGAGTCTAGTCCCTAGACATTCGAATAGATCGATGCTTAGAGAACTTTAGAAACTTCTGGTAAGACCATCTAGTTGAAGCAAAATATTCAACATAAATAAAATGGTAAGACCTTTGTTGGAATGACATTGGACATGTCTAACAAAGTATAAAAGTCAACACTAAAGAAGTCAATTCTTTAAGACTATAAGAAAGAGTACAAGAAATAGGAAAACAAGGAACAAGTGAAAAGGAATTTACAATTCCTTTTCTACCTATAAGTTTATGTTTAAAGAAAAGTAACCCAGCAATCAAACTTTCTTGGTATCATATACCGCTTGAGGTTCTTACTTCGGTAATAACTCAAATAATGGAAGCTAGGATACACTAATGACCTACAAGTGGGAAATGGAGCATGGCATTGCTACATTAGTTGTAGGGTCATCTAGTTTGTTTTAAGTCCTTTCAAGGCTGGAACTTAATGGTTATTTTGTTCCATAATCAACATACCTAAATTTCTGTTTTCAAACACGGAAAAACTCACATTAAAGAAAAACAAAAACAATGTTTGTTTGTTTATTTGAATGAAATGGTCATTTATGGGTTAAGTCAATATGCTTGATTAAAACAAACAACTCTTTAACAATAAGAACTTTACTAGGTTTAAATCAATCTCTTGATTTGAGTTCCACTAATATTTGGCATTGTTACTTAAGACCATGTCAACAAGTTAACGCTCTAAAGCTCTATTTTGATGGACTTTTGAAAGTTGATTGATTTCTAGATCAATTCAAGACAAGCTAGTCTTACTTGTTGAAAGTAACAAAAGATATGAACTATTGTTAGAACACCTAGACAATAGAGTTCAAAGCTAAAGAAAGATTTTATGACTTTATTATTTCACATGGTTTTGAGTGAATATGGATTTATTTACTCAATATGATATAAGTTTGAATCTGTTTGGCTAGGTCAAAGATTCAGACGTATAAAATCCACTTGGCAAGAAATCATAAATATCTACGTCTTCGCTTATCTTTACCATGTTTTCCTCCACAAGCCAAAGAACTGGCTCAAGACGAGGGGCATAAACCTTGTCGGGAGGACGCCAAATACAAGGTCGTCGTCCTCGAACCAACCAAACCGGCCCACCATAACCAAGAGAAAGAAGGAAACATACAAACAAAGTTTCAAAAAGGGGAGAATTACTTGTTGAATCAAAGAGTGAATTTACGAAAAAATTGAAGATCCAAGGTGAAGAACTCCAAGAACAAAGTTTGAATGCAGCGGTGGTTCTGAATCGCCTACTGGTGGTTAGATGACGTCGAAAATCGCCTTCTTTCTTCTGCTCTCAAAGTACTTTGGAAAATGAGGGGGAGAGGAACTTGAAATGGCAAGTTATTTATAGAGGGGTAAGAAGTAAAGTACCCTGCCATGTGTCACTACGGCATAGGAGAAATCAAGAGCAGTGAAAACTGAGGAAAGAGTTTTCCCTCCTCTTGAGGGGTAAACGATGTGGCCTTGTTAGAATCCACCGTGGACCTCTCACAAAGAAGCACGTGGCCTATCCAAGCTTGCCCCAACAGATAAGACAAGATACTTGATGCACACATTTATTTTCCATTTAGGCCCAAAAGGCCAAAATTGCTTGATAGGCTCAGCCCTACAAACGACAGTCTAAAGCCCTTTCCGTTCCTAGATGTACCAGATAAAGACACATGTCTTCATCTCTATAGGTCAGCCAATTATTTGGCTAGGGTTATTGGAACACTTCCCAAGAACCCTAGCCCTATATATAGTTCGAATCTCAAGGTAAGGGGCATTCAATTCATTCCCACCTACCTTAAACTATCTTTGCTCTGCCTTCTTTCTACAAGTTACTTCTCTCTCTAGCCAATACTTACTTAGGCATCGGAGGGAACATTCCTACGGGAATATTCATGTTTTGCAGGTTGCAGGAAGGTCGTGGCAGAGCATACTTGATACCTCCGAGGAAAGCGTGATACATCATCACCACAAAAGATCCCACAACATCACTCAATATTAATTCACCATATAATAATATATTAATTCACCATATATATATATATATATATATATATATATATATATATATATATATATATATATATATATATATATATATATATAACTTTTAAATTTCACCTTATATAAATGATATACTAATAACTAAAATTACAAGTACTCGGTAAAATTAGCACGTTAAAAACCACTATATAATTGTCCGTTATTTGAGTTCAAAGCTAGTTTAACATGAATAAAACAGCACCATAATCATAATAATGCACCCACACATAGTTTGTTTACGAAATATTTAAAAAAAAACACAATCTTTTTAGAATATCAAAGTATTTCATGAATAAAGTGAAAAAATGTAAAGATTTCACGAAAACTACGTTTTTGAAATGTATGTGAATGACATGGATTGAACACATGATGTGTTATCTTCAACTTATTTACGTATATAAGTTCTAACAAGGTCCTACAACATCTTAAAAATTAAATAAGGTCCAATAAATTTCAATCTAATAAGCTTCAATAAGTACTAATAATGAAGGTTTGATAAGTTCTACTCCGTAATCAATAAGCGTGCGTTCTATTCACCTTGTGACACCTTGACTTATCTATACCTATTTAGTAAGTTTCAGTTAATTCATATACGTTTAAATAAGAGAGTGATGGATAGCTCAGTTGGTTAGAGCTTCCATCCCGGTTCCAGGTGATCCTGGGATCGATTCTCATCCCCGCCCTTGTGGCTCATTTACACCCAAAAAAAATATACGTTTGAATAAGTCCGTTTCAAATAAGTTTAAGTATTACATAACTTATAATAAGTTGAAGAGAACACACCTTAATTAATGAACTAGTATGTAACCCGGGCGTTGTTCCCGAGTTTTGACTTTTATTCGAGTTTTTTTTTTTAAAAATATATGCGTGTAGAGATGGTGTCATCATCAAATTACGGTGGTGACATAAGATTAGTGGTCGATCAACAACCTCCCCGATTAACTCCACATCCAAAAATCTAAACAAAGTCGGATCCTTTTCTTCAAAGTAATAATTGTACATTTATGAATTAAGTAATCATTCCATTTTTTGCATTCACTTTTATTCAATGTATTTTATTGTAAAAAGAACATATAGGCTTATATGGAAAGATATTACATAAGTTGTAGTTGGTTAAGATGGTAAGAAGTGTAACTTTTAACAAAGAGGTTTAGTGTTCGATCCTTGTTAGATGTTTTTTGGTTGTAATAACGTGTCATGATGCTAATAAGTGGTGACGTGGCGTAATAAGGAGAGGTCTACGTGACACGTATACATTCTTCAAAACGCCTTTTAATATATTAGTATAGATGAGGAATAGCACATAGAATGATTTAGCAAAATCACGTAGTATAAATATAATGATTGTAGGCCAATAGAATAAAAAACGAGTTTGACTTAACCCAAAATTCATTTTGGGATTGTCCGATTTCAATTAAATAAGAATTCGAGTTAGATAGTTTGTTCGAAACCCAAAATTTTCTGTTGGAAATTCTCATTGGGAAACACAAAGGAAAAAGAGAGTGAAAAATAAAAGAGTCCCACATGGAAAAAAAACTCATCATATTCTCCTTATTTATTAATTGGGGAATGGGTGTAACTCTTGTTTAAGAAAGTGTGAGAGTGGTATGGGTGGACACATCACACACACGCGCGCGCCGGGCCGGGTCGGGACGGGATCGGTTCATGGGCCTTGGGCCTTGGTACTTGGGCTCTTGGGAATGCGGTTCGCGGGCGTGGGGTGGGTTTTGTGGGTCAACCCTATTCTTTTTGGTAACTGGACCGTTTTGGTTAATTCATTGTTACGGGAATCTGTATGGATTACGTAACCATTGGATTAATTACCATTAATTGCGTCAATTACAACATTGATTAATTCTGACCGTTTTTTACTGTTGCAATCTTCTTTAATTCAGCAGTTTCTGTCTGTTGGGTTGCTTTCATTCTAATTACTTAAATCAGAATTTCGGATTCCTAAAAACACAGAAAATCATCCAAACACTATTTCCAAAAAATCGAAAACACATTCTTTTCTCTCACAAAAAATTGCTCTCGGTTTTGGGCATATGTTCTGACTCCATCCGGTTTTGTGAGTGCACACAAAGTCGGAGTTGCGCTAATCCTGGAGGGCGACCGCATTCTGTTCTACTACACCGGGAGGTAGCGCGGAATCGTTTTTTAGGACAGTGGGTGTCCACGACGCAACAATTGTTCTTCATTCAGTTCATCGAAACAGATAAGTTTGTTCTATTTTCGGTTTAATCGCAACAATCTAAAAGACGATTATTATGGCTTTGACTTCGAAATACATGATTCCGGATATGTCTAAGTTAGAACCTCTTGATGGCAAGAATTATAAACGTTGGGCTGTTAGGATGCGATTTTATTTAGAACAAATTGAGATTGCTTATGTGCTTGATGATGTTGTCGAACCTGGTGATGACACTGAATTGCATGCTTTTGAGTTGAAATTTGCTAAAGATGATAGGACATGTAAGGGCATGTTGCTACATCATATGTCGAATGCATTGCTTGATATCTATATGGGGTTTGGTCATGCTAGGGATATTTGGGATGCATTAGAAAAGAAGTATGGAACTGATGATGCTGGTACTAAACGTTATTGTGTTAGTAAGTGGTTAGGCTTTCAAGTTCAAGATGATCATAAACCAATCATCGATCAGATTCATGCTTATGAGAATATTTGCATTGCTATGGCTGCCGAGGGTTTGGGTATTTGTGATATTACTCTTGCTATAGTTCTAATTGAGAAACTCCTACCCTCTTGAAAAGATTTTCGTAATCAGTTAATGCATAAGAAAAATGACCTTACCTTAGAGGAGCTTGTAGGCCGGTCACCTGAAAATTGAGGAGAAAAATCGTATTAAGGATAAGGGTCAATCTGTGTTTTCCGGTTCCGCTAAGGCTAACCTTGTAGAACCTAAGCCTAATGCATATTCTGAAAAGTTTAAGGGAAAGGGCAGTCCTTTCAAGCCTCAAGGGAAACCAATGAAGTATAAGTTCAAGGGGAAATATTTTGAATGTGGGAAAACTGGTCACAAGTCTGTGGATTGCAGATCCAAGAAGAAGCCGGATCAGAACCAAGCCAACCTTGCTGAAGCTAATGAAGTTTCTGATCCTAACCATTTTGTTGCTGTTGTTTCAGAAGCTAACTTGACAGGTAATATTGCTGAATGGATCGTTGATACTGGAGCAACGAGACACATCTGCAACAACAAAGACATGTTCACTACCTACGAAAAAATTGATGGTGAAAATGTCTTCATGGGTAATTCAGCTTCTGCAATTGTTCAAGGCAAAGGGAAGATCGTTCTCACTCTTACCTCTGGAAAACTTATTACTCTTACCAATGTGTTTCATGTTCCAGAAATGCGCAGGAACTTGATTTATGGTAGCTTGCTAATGAAGGCTGGATTGAAGCTTTCATTTGATTCTGATAGGCTTGTTATTACTCACAATGGGGAATTTGTGGGAAAGAGTTTCTGTAATGGGGGTTTATTTAGACTTGATGTCAAACTTGAAATTATGAATAATAATGCTAGTACGTCTTCTGTTTATATTGCTGAGTCTATTGATTTATGGCATGCAAGGTTGGGTCATCTCAACATTGCTTCAATTAAAAAGCTTAAACAACTTAACTTGATTCCCAGTTTTTCTAAACCTGATTTTGCAAAATGTGAAGTATATGTTGAGGCCAAGTTTGCAAAGAAGCCATTTAAATCAATAGATAGACAAACTGAAGTACTAGAGCTTGTTCATAGTGACTTGGGGGGTTTTAAAAATTATGAGAGCATGGGTGGTAAAAGGTATTATATTACTTTTGTTGATGACTGCTCAAGGTTTACCATGGTTTATCTTCTCAGGTCAAAAGATGAGGCTGAGGAATTGTTCCTCAAATACAAGGCCGAAGTGGAGAACCAACTTGATAGGAAGATCAAGAGACATAGGAGTGATAGGGGTGGTGAGTATGACCCTAACACTCTTAAGGCATTTTGTGAGCAGAATGGGATCATTCATGAGACAACGACTCCCTACACACCCGAGCAGAACGGGATTGCTGAAAGGAAGAACAGAACATTGAAGAACATGATGAATTCTATGCTTATTAGTTCTGGGTTTTCTGATAACATGTGGGGGGAAGCTATATTATCTGCTTGTCATGTTTTGAACAGGGTACCTCACAAGAAGCTAGACAAGACTCAATATGAAATATGGAAGGGCCGTGCACCTAACCTAAGTTAATTGAAAGTGTGGGGGTGTCTAGCAAAGGTGGCTATACCCATCTTCAAAAGGGAGAATATTGGACCTAAAACTGTTGATTGTATTTTTATTGGTTATGATTACCAAAGTGCTGCATATCGTTTTCTTGTTAAGGGTGCTAACAATTCTTATGCAGGTGGTAACATCATTGAGGCAAGAGATGCCGAGTTTTTTGAAACTGTATTTCCTTTGAAAATATCTTGTATCAATGATGTGCCTTCTTCTAGCACTTCTTCCAGTATGCCTGTTGCTGCTCCTCCCACCTCTAATGTGAATTCTGAATTGGAGCCAAGGAGGAGCAAGAGGGAAAGAAAGGAAACCAGTTATGGTGATGATTTTATTACTGCTTTCTTAACTGAACCTTACTTGATTGATGATGATTTAATTTGTTTATGTCTTTATTTTAGAAGATGATCCTAGGACCTATGAAGAGGCTATGAAATCTGTTGATGCAGTGTTTTGGAAAGAGGCAATAGATAGTGAACTTCAGTCAATCCTAAGTAAAAACACTTGGGAGTTGGTTGATTTGCGTAGGGGTTGCAAGCCCATTACTTGTAAATGGATCTTTAGGGAAAAATTGAAATCCACTGGATCCATTGACAAGTATAAGGCTAGAATTGTGGTAAGGGGATTCACCCAAAGGCATGGTGTTGATTATTTTGATACTTACTCTCCTGTCACTAAAATTGCTACTATTAGAACTTTGATTGCTCTTGCTTGCATTCATGATCTTGTTGTGCATCAAATGGATGTCAAAACTGCATTTTTAAATGGTGACTTGGATGAGGAAATTTACATGGTTCAACCAGAAGGGTTTGTTGGTCCTGGTCAAGAGAATAAGGTTTGTAAATTAGTCAAGTCTTTGTATGGGCTTAAGCAAGCTCCAAAGCAATGGCATGACAAATTTGACAAAACTATGACAGGTAATGGGTTCCATGTAAATGAAGGTGATTCTTGTGTTTACTCTAAGCATGATTCTGATGGTTGTGTGATTATTTGTCTTTATGTGGATGATATGTTAATTTTTGGGACTAACTTGGATCGAGTAAATGAGACAAAAGTTTTCTAAGTTCTAAATTTGAAATGAAAGATATGGGTGAGGCAGATGTGATTTTAGGAGTGAAAATCAAGAGAACTCCAAATGGCATTTGTCTTAGCCAAGCTCACTATGTTGAAAAGTTACTTAAAAAGTTTAAATCTTTTGACGTTGATCCAGTTAGGACTCCCTGTGATCCAAGCATCTACTTAAAGAAAAATAATGGTGATCCTGTTAGCCAATCTGAATATGCTAAGATTATTGGTAGTGTTATCTTTCTAATGAACTACACTAGACCTGACATTTCTTATTCTATGACTAGATTGAGCAGGTACACTCATAACCCAAGTCATGAACATTGGGATGCTTTGAAGAGATTGATTAGGTACCTTAAGGGTACCATGGATTGGAGTTTGCACTACTCCAAGTTTCCAGGAGTTTTGGAAGGCTATTGTGATGCCAACTGGGTTTCTGGCAATGATGAAATCAACTCTACCCGTGGTTATGTTTTCACCCTAGGGGGTGGAGCTGTGTCTTGGAAATCTTGTAAACAATCTTGTACTGCTATGTCTACTATGGAATCTAAGTTTATTGCAATTGAATTGGCAGGTCATGAGGCAGAATGGTTGAGAAATGTGCTTGCAGATATTCCGCTGTGGGGGAGGCCAGCTCCTTCAGTTGCACTTCATTGTGATTCGCAAGCGGCTATTGCTGTGGCAAACAACCATGCCTACAATGGGAAGAAAAGGCACATTCGTTTGAGGCACAAGGCCGTCAAAGAGTTGTTGTCAAGTGGGGTGATATCACTAGACTATGTAAAGTCTGAAATGAACATTGCGGATCCGTTAACGAAAGGCCTGTGTAGAAAACTAGTTTTGGAAACATCGGAAGGGATGGGCCTGAAGCCCATTGAATTAATTGTAAAATAATGAACTCCTACTCACAGAGTTTAAAGGACGACATTATGTTATAATTCGGAAGCACAAAATTTTATTTTTTGTCCATCCCCTAGATGTTATAATGTGCTTGCTACAATCGGAAAGAGGTTGAGCATACGGCTCTTAATGAACCCATACCATATGTTTGGTGGTGTGAAGGTAGCTCACACTTGATGGGATTCTCCTACGTAGGTGTGGAAGTGTGGCCGCTTCCTATGAGAATTGCGATGTGGGTTATTCTCTAGAGCACCTATGATCATATCCAGGTCGAACGTATGGCCAGTATAAGGCGTCACTTTATTCGCGGAGTCAGAATATCATACATATTTAGTTGTGTGCTATAAGTGACGGGTTTCTAACTCCCTATCAAGTTCAATACGAAAGTCACTTGGTAGGAAAGAGATCATAGCTTAAATGTCACTAAGTGTTAATTCAAGTCGAAAGACATTGGCACCTATTCAATTGTTTTGTTTTGCCCAAAACCAATATCCTTCTTTTTCTTCTTTCTTTTCCGCATATTCGAACCTGTAGGGGATTGTTGGAAATTCTCATTGGGAAACACAAAGGGAAAGAGAGTGAAAAATAAAAGAGTCACACATGGAAAAAAGCTCTTCATATTCTCCTTATTTATTAATTGGGGAATGGGTGTAACTCTTGTTTAAGAAAGTGTGAGAGTGGTATGGGTGGACACATCATATCACACACACACGCGTGTGCGCCGGGCCGGGCCGGGCCGGGCTCGGACCTCGGGCCATGGGCCTTGGTACTTGGGCACTTGGGAAAGCGGTTCGCGGGCGTGGAGTGGAGTGGGTTTTGTGGGTCAACCCTATTCTTTTTGGTAACTGGACCGTTTTGGTTAAGTCATTGTTACGGGTATCTATATGGATTACGTAACCGTTGGATTAATTACCATTAATTACGTCAGTTACAACATTGATTATTTTTTACCGTTTTTTACTGTTGCAATGTTCTTTAATTAGCAGTTTCTGTCTTTTGGGTTGCTTTCATTCTGATTACTTAAATCAGAATTTCAGATTCCTAGAAACACAGAAAATCATTCAAACACTATTTCCAAAAAATCAAAAACACATTCTTTTCTCTCACAAAACATTTCTCTCGGTTTTGGGCATATGTTTTGACTCCATCCGGTTTTGTGAGTGCACACAAAGTCGGAGTTGCGCTAATCCTGGAGGGCGATGATAGGCTAAAGTCGTATTACCTTATCAAAAATAAACCTAAATCCACTAACAAAATAGTAAGGGAAGTAGGGATCGTATCCACAGGGAAACAGCGTTCTTTCTACTATTAATTAACTAATCTAGACTATTTGTAACAAGGGGTTGAATTGGTTTATAGGTTAAACTAAAACAATAATCAGAATGAAATATAACAATATTAAGGGAATCTAGGGCAGCGGTTCACCACAAATGCAAACTGGGATTGGACAACGGACAACAACAATCAATTAACAATCATAACTAGGAAAACATGCATCTCTCGAATCTTATGAATTCCTTAGGATAAAATAACTAGCAGGCTCTCGCTATGTACTAGAAATAATTCCTATCTAATAGTCACAGACCAAAAACATCAGATTTATACCTCTCGGCGCATAATCTAAGGTTAATCAAACTCAAATCAAAATAGTCCGGCCGAACAGAATTGAAGAGCAATAATAACAAGCTATAGAAATTACAATTAATTAATCAACTAATCATGTCCACAATTAATCCCAATCATGCATTCATGGATCCCTAAACCCTAGAATATAAACTACTCACTCATGGTAACAAATAACAAAGCAATTAATATAATGGTAAACATGATCAAAAGCAATAAATAAAGCAAAATAGAAATCAATACCTAAATGAAGGACGAAAGGATGAACGAAAAATTAAAGCTTTTGATTGAAATAAAAACTAAGTGTTTAGAACAATTAGAGAGAAAACTAAAATAAAACTAAGTGCTAATACTAGGAAAAAAGATGTCTACTAAAAATAAAAGGGCTAGTATTTATAGTTTGCCCAAAATACATGCTAAAAACCGGAAATAAAACTCGCGAAATACGCTGGAGGTTGGCGTCGCCCGATCGGGCGGCGCTTCGCCCAATCGGGCGGCGCTTCGCCCGATCGGGCGAACTGCTCGATAGTCGGCCCGATCGGGCGTTTTGCGAAAGGTCCACAGCAGTACCCAGATGACCACCCGATCCGGACCAGGCGAAGCCCGCCCGATCGGGCGCGCAGCGATGACTTCAAAGTGCTGTTATTTCGCCCGATCTTCTCACTTTGCCATCAGCTCAAAGGGCGATTTGCAAAAGTCATGATCCTTCGCCCATATCACCGAGTCTAACTCCCGGGGCTCAACCGTAAGCATCTAAGGCTCCCGCAAGTCGACGATAATGGTCCCGAACTTCCTCGGGGTCGTGTAGTGGCCTAAATCACCATAAAACGGGTCTAAAAAGACCAATTTCTCACTAATCAATCCTGAAACTCAAGGCACACTCAATAACACATATAGTACTAAAAACGGCTCCTAAGGACTCCTTTGATGCATAAAAGTACTAAGAGACGGGGGCAAAACTCTATATAAAACACACATATCAAACTCCCCCAAGCTAGATCCTTGCTTGTCCCTAAGCAAGGAAATCATCGATGAATACAAGACCAACTTCAGCCCCAACATATTTCAAAACGAAAGACATAATTCAAGGCAAAATCTAACGAGCATGCATCAATGTCAACCAAACAAATCCACCGAACCACAAATCCTCCCTAACAATCGTCACGCAAAGCGAACCACAAGTGCACAATGGAATTCAAGACTAGTACTCACACACTCGTCACTCATTTATGTGGCGGGTAAAAGATGTACCCGTTCGCTCTCCTCCCAACATATAAGTGAACAATGCCCTCCGAAACTCACAACACTCGTGTGTCTAGAAAAACATACACTCAACCTAGTAGTCGACTCGAAATGTGTCATGTCATAACTTGCATTGATAAACAACTACTTTCATATTAATACAACTCTATGCACAAAGGTTGGAAGGTCTTTAAAGCTTGTAATGATAGGCTTAGGTAAGGGTGTGGTACATTTGGGTATAATGTGAGCTTAAAGCCTTGGCTTTGGGGAGCATAAATCCTAAATATAACCATGATCAACCAAAATAAGGACCATAACTCTCCCACTCAACACATGACAAAACAACAAATAACCAACACCATACTTTCTTGCCTTTTTTCAAAATTATAACCAACACTCATAAGGATATGAACTTACAAAACTTCAGTGAAATAATACTTTGAAGCTTTTCTGAGAATAATAGATTTTTCTCTTTTTTTTCAATCTCTCTTTTTCTTCTTTCTTTTAGGAACCTTCACATTTTTTTATTCTCCTCATCTCTTTCATTTTTCAACTCATTTTTTCAACAACAATCATGACAAGAAGAACTCCCTTTTTCAATACTCAATATGCTCAAAATGTACCACACTACAACTCCCTCACCTCACTACTATTAGCTCCCCCAAGCTAGGCTTGGGACTAGTAACCAATGGGGCTTTCACGGGCTTGTAATGTGGTTAGTCACCGAATAAAGGGCACAAGCAACAACATGGGTAGAAAAAAAAGGAACAAATGTATCTAATTTCATCTGAAGGCTACCTAAATAAAAAAATGCCTTCGTCCTCCTCAATGTGCATGTATATGAATCATAAAACACTACTAATAGTTGAAAAGCAATACTCAAAATCAACGACACACCAGGAACTATCACACATTCCTAACCAAGTCAACTAGTCAAGCACCAAGTCCACAAATAGTTAGTCTGAGTTGACTCATGTTATGGCATCAAAGTAATCGAATATCAAACCATGGCTAACACATCCACATTGCTCTTCATCAAATACCAAGAATCAAAACAATTTTCAATCAAAGGGGCACATGGAAGCATGATTTTGTATTCATCGGAACGTATTTTTGTATTTTTTTTTCAAAGCGATAAATTAATCTAGAAAGCAATAACACACCAAAATAAACACATAAATAATAAGAAAATACAAAAATGAAAGGAAAACATACCTAATATGTACAGGTAAGTGAAACACCCCCTCCCCCCCCCCCCCCAAGCTAAATCAGACAATGTCCTCATTGTCTCAAGGGGTACCGAACCATCTCCATCATCCTCAGCATCATTGATGGCCTTAACCATCATCACCATCATCACCACCGCGACCACCATGACCGCTAGGGCCCTCTCCATACCCACCGTAGTAGTGGGTGGGTGTGAAAGTGCCCATGGCACCGGGAGCTCCATATCCCTCCGCGGGATAGGTAAACCAGGAAGGGTGTTGGGCATCTTGAGGAATGTAGCCCTGCCTGGCGTACTGATCATAAATAGGGAACATGGATCTCTGATGATCACTCGCAAAGTCATGAAATCCGATCTCGAGCCTGTCCAACCGCTCCTGAATGGAGCGCTGTTCCTCCGCTGGTGTCGGGCCACCCTGTGGCCTCCCCTCATCCCCACGACGCCCCCTCCTAAAGTAGGTGCGAGGCTCGGGCTGAAACTGGTGGGGCTCTGGCTGCGGGTCGGGCTGGGGCTCAGGCTCAGGCTCTTGCTCTTCCTCAACCCCAACATACAAATAGTGAGCCTGGCCGGGTCTAAAACGGGTGCGGCCCTGAGGGTCAGGCAAGGTGAAAAGCCTGTTCCCCTCGAACATCCAATACATTGCACCCGGGCGAAACAACGCATGCTCACCCTGCAATCGGCGAAGCCCAGCAAAATAGGCCAAGTCTAACAAGTTGCTACCCAAAACCGGTGTCTGGTTAGCCTCTACAAAGTTTACCGTGGCCATGGCAATGTGGGTGATCAACCCACCACTGGTGATGCGAGTGGTGTGCGAGCTAGTGGCTATTGAATAAAGGTGGGAAGCCATATAATGGGCCAAGTTCATTGTATACCTCTCCTTCCCCTCTAGAACATAACCACCCAAAATCCCCAACTTCGTACTCCTAATATTCAGGTTCTCCTCTCTTCCAAATATGGTGAACCCCAGGAACCTGCAAAATACAATGGGGGCAGGGTGTTGAATCCTAGAAGCATGCAAGTGTTGCATACTACCGAGATCACTATTTTCGGTCAACTTTCCCCACATGACACTATTGTTATGGGCATTACCAAGCTTCCTACTGGGGGTAGTGGACAAACCAAAAATCCTACCAAAGTCCTCAATACCCAAATGTACATCACGGTTCATCAAACGAAAATGAACCGAATTCACATCTCTATAACCATTTTTACGCAAATGCAAAGAACTCAAAAACTCCAAAGTCAATCGCCTAAAAGTGAGACGCAACATGCTATACATATTCTTCATACCAACACCAGAAAAAACTCGTTTGACATCCTGTTCAATACCCATATCATGTAAAGATTTTTGACAGATAAAACGGGTAGGAATTACCTCCCTATTTTGAGGTGGACGAACCGATCCCGTTGCCACTCCGTAGTAAAGATAATTTCCGGAAAATCCCGGTCAACTTCGAACTGGGGCGGCGGCGGTGGTGGTGTCGGCTCACGAGCTCGGCTTATAGAAGCCTCTTGTTGGTTCCTTTCTTGGATGGTGCAATTTCTTTTAGGACGGTTAGCCATTGTTGAAAATCTGAGTTTTTAAGGTTTTTGGGGTTTTTGGTGGAATTTGGGGATTTTGTGGAGAGTGGAGGAATCTGAAATTAATTGGGTGGAGGTTGTAGAGGATGATGAGAGGAAGATTTTGATGTATGGTTTGTTGAATTTGGTGAAGAATTAAGTGAGATATGAGGGTTGGAAGATTTGTGAAATTGGGGTTTAATGGAGGAAGAGAGAGAGAGATTGAGGTTGAAGATGAAATAGAATGAGGGAAGTGTGGCCCGTGTTCTATTTGTTCGCAGAATCGCGTTTCGCCTGGTCGGGCAGCAGCTCGCCCCATCGAGCGATTTTGAACCTTTCTCTTTCAATCGACACGCGCCCGATCGGGCGCACCACGCCCGATCCCGATCGGGCGATTTGCGAACTGCCTCCAGATTTGCATTCTTCAACTCAGATCCCTCCTCCAGCCTTTGTATGACGTCATCAACGACCGCCCGATCGGGCGGTCGTTCGCCCGATCGGGCATCTTACTCGACAACCGGCCCGATCGGGCAACTCTCGAACGGTTTCGGCGAAATTTGATCATTCTGCACACATCGATACGCGTCCGATCGGGCGCACCTCGCCCGGTCTCCACCGGGCGAATTGCAGGCTACTTCGTTTCAGGTTTAATTTCACTTTTTTGAACTTGGAGCATTAGACCTGCACACTATTAAACACCCAAACCGCATAATTCCCTCTTCTCACCTCTCCAATACCAAAAACTACACTGAAACACACACTTAAGAAAAATTACACTAAAAACACAAACGAAAGGAAAAAGTATACTACTGAAAGCGATAAATGGATAGTGAAGTACTCACCCCCCAGATAGATTGATGCAATGTCCCCATTACACAATCCCAGTTTACTGCGCAGAAAACGAAAGGAAGGGGATGAGAGCCACGACAACTCATCGAATGGGGGCACCAAAGATGGTGCCATCTGGTGTCAAATCAGTTGCCTTGGATGAGCTATGTGGCGCGAAAAATGACAGATCACGACCCCGATCATGAATACGGGGCCCACCGTTGACTGAATCTTCGGCCTTTTAGGTCATAGAGTCATCAAGTCGTACCCCCTTTTGAACACATGCCAAAGAGTTGATACTCCGGTCACCTCCACCTGCAAAGCAATTCAAAACACGTGCTTTCTCCGAAGAGTTGTTAGAGTGAGTGTGAGCCAATTCATCATTAAAATAATCATTAGACACATTGACACCACAACATGACTCCTCTATCATGGGACTCTTAGCAACATGGGTTAAATTGAAAGTAACTTTGTCATCCCCCACATTTAAAGTCAGCTTGCCATTTTTGACATCAATGATTGCCCCTGCGGTGTGTAGGGAGGGTCTATCTAATATAATGGGAATCTGTCTGTCCTCTTCCATGTCCAACACAACAAAGTCGACAGGAATAAAAAAATTACCCACTCTAACTTGCACATCTTCTAGAACACCTAGGGGGTATTTCACGGATCGGTCAGCCATTTGCAGAGTTATGTTGGTAACTTTTAAATCACCCATGTTCAATTTAGTGCAGACAGACAAGGGCATGACACTAACACTGACGCCTAAATCGCATAAATAAAATCATCCTAAATTAATACTCAATAGTTCAGAATATAACTATTTTTCTGTACAAACTTTTATATAAGGCGGTCTTACACAAAATGCCGTCTTGGTGTCATATAAGTTAAGTAATGAAACCAATTAGTTAAGCATTGGAAACAATTAGCTAAACAGTGGAACTAATTAGTTAGCACTTGAACTAATTAGTTATGCAAATGGAACCAATGAGTTAAGAAACGAAACCAATTACTCCGTTCGAACCAGTGAGTAGTTAAACAAATAAAGCGGTCTTTTCGGCAAGTTTGCGGTAGGACAAACCTCGACTACCAAGCTATAGAGACCCGGGTGTGGTTCGCTTAGGGCCACCAAGTGCAGCAAGAAGACGATGGTTTGCCTCCCCAAAGCCGGATACTCACCGAGCTTTGGAGGTTGAGTCTAAGAGGAGTGATGAAGCAGGGTCGTTGGGGTTAATCAAAAATAAGGAAGTTGGGTTCGTACCAGTTCAGGCTTTGGCAAACCTAGGGCATGAGAAGGAGTAAAGTGAGCAGTCGTCGAAAGCCCATTCCGCTAAGCCAGTGCCAACCAGCAGTATTATCACGACCATCGCTACAATCGGGGTAAAGGAAGGAAAAAGGGATATTGTGAAGTCTGCTTCGGAGCTTACCCCCTCAATCACTCTTTGCGATAAGGAAGCCACCAGCTTGGTACAGGAACCTGCAATCTTGCAAGTTCAAAAGAAGAAAAAGTGGACGAAACTAGTGAAGGACCCGCACATTACAGGAAGTGCAGTAGCTATGTTACATGGCTCGAAAAGAAGCATGGAGGATTCAGAGATGCAGATAGATGAGGAGGAAGTGTCTATTGGGAAACGTTTCAGGAACATCCCTAAGTCATTACCGGAGTCGTCTAGCTTGGCGGTGGTTGGCGTGGACCAACCCCGCCCGTCCCAATGAGTACTTTATGTTGGAACTGCCGAGGGATGGGCAACCCCCGGTCAGTTAACGCTCTTAGGAGGTGGTGTATCTCCATTGCCCCCGACATTGTATTCTTGTCTGAAACAAAAGTTAATAAGTCGGTTACGGAAAATCTGAAAGCAAGGCTGGGTTTCTCAAACTCATTCGGAGTGAGTAGTGTGGGTCGGTCTGGTGGTCTATGTTTGTTTTGGAACGAAGAAAACATTTCGTTTTCCCTAGTTTCCTTTTCAAACAATCATATTGCAGGAGAAGTGGAGCATAAGGAACTCGGGAAATGGCTGTTTGTTGGAATCTACGGTTGGGCAGACTCGGCTTTTAAAGTTAAAACTTGGGCTCTGGTTTGATCTATTTTCCAGAATGTAATCATCCCCATTTTAGTAGGAGGAGACTTCAAAGAGATTCTAAACTATGAAGAGAAAGAAGAGGGTGCTGACTGTGTTAGGCGCGCGATACCGGAGTTTCGAGATATGATGGAGGAATGTGATATGCGGGACTTGGGTTACGGGGGTCAGTGGTACACTTGGGAGCGTGGGTTGACAACCGAGAACCGAGTTCGCGAAAGATTGGATAGATTTATAGGGAGTCATAGCTGGTGTGCGCGATTCCCAGGAGCAACAGTGAGCCACTTGGTCCGTTACAAATCGGACCATACGCCAATCTATCTACAGTTTGCGGACCCCAATAATCGAAAAAAGAAGAGGAGGAAGACTAAGAGAGGGTTTAAGTTCGAAACAGGGTGGCTGCTAGATGAAGAGTGTGAAGGGGTGGTTCGCGGAGCATGGTTGGCATCTTCGGGGGCAACTTTGGAGGAAAGATTGGGCATGGTGTCAGGTGCTCTCACTGGATGGGGAAGGGGCAAGTTCGATGATCTTTCCAAGAAAATAAAGGATGCCGAGAAGAAGCTAAAGACAGCCCAAGGGCTCGATATTTCTGAGTTCTCTGTGGAAGAGTGCACAAGGCTTGAAAAAGGCCTTGACGAATTGCTAGAGCGACAAGAAGCTTACTGGTACCTGCGGTCTAGAGCTTCGGAGGTGAGAGATGGAGACCGTAATACCAAGTACTTTCATCACAAGGCGTCACAACGGAGACGGAAGAACGAGATTAAGGGACTAAGGGATGATAGTGGGAGATGGTGTTCTGAAGAAGAGGAGATAGAAGGTCTGGTAGAGGATTTTTATTTCAAATTATTTACCTCTAATAAACCCTCGACATCGGCATGTGAGGCAGTTCTAGAGGTAGTACAACCGGTGATTTCGGAAGAGGATAATGCAGCACTGTTGCGCCCCTACACAAAGGAGGAGATTCATACGGCTATTCTTCAAATGCACCCGTGCAAAGCACCGGGTCCGGATGGCATGCATGCCATCTTTTATCAAAAGTTTTGGCACGTTATTGGTGATGATATTACCAACTTTGTATGCGGTATTCTGCACGGCCATAGATCTCCACGAGATATTAATAACACCAATATTGCTTTGATACCCAAGGTTCATACTCCTACCACGATGGCAGAATTCCTCCCCATTGCACTTTGCAACGTCCTATACAAAATAGTATCTAAGGCTATTGTGATGCGCCTGAAATCGATCCTGCCAGGAGTAATCTCCGAAAACCAAAGCGCCTTTGTTCCAGGAAGATTGATCACGGACAATGCTTTAATTGCACTAGAGATTTTCCATCACATGAAGAAAATGAGCAAAGGGAAGAAAGGATCGATAGCCTTAAAGCTAGACATGAGCAAGGCATATGATAGAGTGGAATGGGTCTTTCTACAACATTTGCTGTCAAAGATGGGTTTTTGTGAACGTTGGGTTCGAATAGTCATGGAGTGTGTGTCGACAGTATCTTATTCTTTCATTATGAATGGCCATGTTTGTGGGTATGTGGTTCCTTCTCAGGGTCTCCGACAAGGAGACCCCCTCTAACCGTACTTGTTTATTATGCTAGCTGATGCCTTTTCTTGCTTACTTTGCTCGGCAGTGGAGAAAAATGAGATCCACGGAGCAAAGGCAAGCAGGCAAGGGCCTGAGATTTCACATCTTTTCTTTGTAGATGACAGTCTGCTATTTGCAAGAGCCAACCGACGGGAATACTCAAAAATAGTTGATATCCTCAACATATACGAAGCAGCTTCCGGACAGAAAATTAATTATGATAAATCGGAGGTCTCTTTTAGCAAAGGCGTTGAAATGTCTAAACAGGAAGGGTTGCTGGAAATCTTGAATATGAAGTTAGTTGTGTTGGGGAATACAATTAAACATAATAACATGTGCGGAAACAATCCCCAAAGCCAGGAAACATGTATAAAGCACAGATTAAGCAAACTTACATTCGAAGCGTGTTTTCCACAATAATATGTCAACGAACACGAACAAAGAACTCCACTTGTTGTTCCTCTACTTGGTTCACCGACATGTTCAGATCCGTCTTGATAATCGTAGCTTAGACAATCATTCAAGAGTTTGTGCTTTTGGGAAGAACACATCCATGGAGGCTGAGAGAGAATTAGGGTTTCTCTCTCCTCTTAAGGGTTTGATGTGTGTGGATGAAATGTGTAATAGATTAGGAAAAACTTGTGTAGAATAATATTATAACCCCTTAGGTTATAATACTATCCGGCCAAGCCACAAGGGCAAGAACAGGACAGCAAGCCCATACGCGCGCACCACACAGGCGCTGGGCCTTGGGCCGCGCTGCGTGCGCTGCTGCTGCTACTCCTCACATGCGCGCACGCCCAGCCAAGGCATGGGCCTTGCATACTGGCTCGCTGCTACGCCCAGTGGGCCTTGCGCGCTTGCACGCCTTGGCTCGTTGGGCTGGCAGCATTGCCTCCTTGTATCCGCGATTAATATATTTCCGATATATTATTTATCGTTTCGTATACGACGAATCACCGTCGTACGATACGATTTATTCGTTTCGCCTAGCTTACGAATATTCCCGATACGATATACGATTCCGATGCAAGGTCGTATCGTATAATACGTTTTCCAACTAATTCCCGAAAAGTTATTAAATGAATTTCCGATTCATTTAATCCGGTGATCTGTTACATGCCATTAGTGTGACCTTGTAGGTTCAGTCAAGAGTAAGTTGTGAGCTTAATATTCATTAGAACTCACTGATCGGAAGCATTGCTCCAGCTAGCTGTTCCGATCACTTGATCTCACTTAATTATTGTTCGCAATTAATCTGAACCTTGGTATTAGACTTAATGCACCTTGGGTGAAGGACATATTTCCTTCAATCTCCCACTTGTCATTCAGACAAGTGTGCATCCACATTCCTTTGTCACTTAGTGTTACTTATTGAACATAAGTTAAGATCCAAGCCATCCTTATTAGGTCCAGAAGTGTTTCTTGGATTACAGGGTTCAACTGTCAAACTTTTGCAGAAGGTTAAGCCTAACCATTCTGAGCACGGCCATGCATTTTACAGTATCTAACTCTCCGAAAGGCCTTGTTACACAACAACACCATATCCTATCAAAGATAGGAGGACAATCCATTCTTGCAATCTATGAACACTCACTTTGATTCATAGTACGCCCAATTACTGCTTTTATAGCGTCCTTTTACGGTGGGACGTTTAGCTAGTATCAAAGCGAACTAATTCTCAAACGAGCAGACATAATCGCTCATGTTCTGAGGAACGGTTTCTAATCACCATCAATGAGAACTACCTATGACATGACTTTAATCTCTTAAAGTGTTCTCATGGTCAATCCGATACAAGATCCAATAAGTATCTATGTAAAAGATTCTGACATCCAGTCACTCTAGTTCAAGAAACAGAACTAAGTAATCTACTTGCAATCTAATCTTCATTAGTCATTGGTCGTCCACCTTTTAATGACCTGGATTAGGGATCCTTTGTGACTTCAATATTCAAGTTCACTTATGGGTGCTTCTTTGTCGAAGAATCCATCTTGACATCCCATTTGAATGATTTGAATCACATGGACTTATCATTTAATACTAAACCAAGATTAAATGAACTATGAAATATAATTTCATAAATGATAAATGTTTAAACCAAATTCTTACCAATTTGTGGGCCTCTAACCCAAAATCAAGCATTTAATGTTTTACAGATATAGGCCTTTCATCCAATACTTAAAACATTCATGGAACTCAAACTTGATTCCATATCTGCATATGAATGTTGTGTATCATTCAATGCAGAGGTTTAGTTTATCATACTTTGCTATCCTTAGCATCTTTTCTATCGAAAGCCTTTCGATGTAAGATGAAAAGATCTTTGAATATGTTTCTAGAATGATCTAGTCTTTCGTTGCTGTTTAGAAAGATAATCATATCTAAAATAGAAAATCATCCAGGTAGCAAACTTGTGATCAACCTGAGTTCATTGAAGAACTCCCACTAAAATAATTCCCTTTTATTTCTTCTTAGGCAACAATGAATTCATTTCAATTATGTAGAATTTCAAATGATGCTTCCTTTTGGAATGCTCCAACCAGTTCACATAGATGTGGGAGATACATCTTTCAACTGAGAACTTGGAAACTAATCATTGATTCAGTTTCCCATGCATTCACATATGGTTTGGAACCTATGTAACCACCTTTTAATCACGACGCCTAATTGCCCGTGTTTGTTCGTGGTTTGCCTAACAACAAGATTCAACTTTTGCTAAGGAAAATGCATGTAGCATCAAAACTTTAGTTATCTTCACTACCTCTTATCAAGTGCTCATCCTACATCTCCAAATGTATTGGATGTTCTTGATACTAATCCAATGATCTTTGATCCAGATCAATAGAGATTGGTATAAACTCGTCACGATCCAATATTCACGAGTTATCTTGGCGATCTATATATCACATCATACATGATTGATTGTAATGCAAAAACCATTCGCATTTTAAATCCATCCATGTGACTTTTAGCTTTATTCTGTTTCAAGAGATACTGAATCTTGCTAAAATCTTGGCATTGCCATGTGATATAAGGTGAAGGCACCTCTTCAAGGTCCTTCATGCTTAACTCTAGTGATAACAGCCTAGCTTTATACTTAGTTAAAGCATTCATAACTTAGACTTACTCATATGGGTTGAGAGTCTCTTTTGAGTCTCTCCATTGTGTTTGATTTAGTAATTACTTTTACAGAATCCAAACAACGCTTTAGATCCTATCCAATAGATCTTTAACCCAGTATGTTCTAAGTTTCGCCTTGGTTCTAATATTGACAAATACTTTCAAATCTAACCATTTAGAATTTGAATGTCATTTTCAATACAGAGATATGTATCTCATGTATAGAACCAATAAACTTGACTTGGCTCCCACTAAACTCCTCATCTATAAGATGATCCATATTTTCATAAAGCTATGATTGCTCAATAGCCTTTTAGACAAATATGGTCCAATTCCCACTTGCATGCTTTAATCTACGAATAGATTTCTTAAGCTTACTCTTTTATCTAGCATCCAAAACTTTTACATTGTGTAATGTACACAATTCCTTTCTACAAGTCCAATTGAGTAAGGTGTTTCATTTTTCAATTGCCATATTGCCATATGCAATGATTTCTAGATTTATCCAAAATAGTTCAAGCATTCCGACTTGGTGAAAAAGATTTTAACATTATCAACGCCGTGAAGTTGTTTACAATCTTTAACCACCAATCTAGCTTCTCTTTTGTATGTGTATACAATATCATCTCTGTATGTTTTGAAAACATGTTCGCAACCAATGGGAGTAAACCCTTTATGCAAATCAACGTTGTATGTTTAGAAAACATGTTTGCAACCAATGGGAGTGAACCCTTTATGCAAATCAACGTTCTATGTTTAGAAAACATGTTTGTAATTTAATGGGAGTGAACCCTTTATGCAAATCAACCAAATCATAGATTTGATTCCTTAAGATGAAGGTACTTTGGATGAAATGGCCTCAAACCATTTTGTATGGCCTCGAACCACACTTATGTTGGGAATTTTTAATTCGTCATAGCTAACCTGTAAGTCGTATGTTTTTGAAGCACTTTTCAAAGTCTTCATAGTTTTCATTCCTCAAGATATCTATGTATCTATCTTGGTTGAATTCTATTCCTTATACAATTTACCTAGGTATTGAACATCAAACGTTAGTGTCTATAAAGACATTACTCAAGTCCTTTGAGTATTAAGATTCTCTTGAAGCACTTCTAAAGTCTTCCTGGAGCTCTTCCAAAGGCTTCTAAGTATCCTACACTTGTTTGTTGCTTGACTCGAAGTCCATTCGAGGTCATTTTTCTCCCACTTGACTTTTTGGAAATATGATGGTTTCCTAAAAGACATTATCTTAAGCAACAACCATATATTCTCAGATTTGTGGTAGAATCAATACCTTTTGTTTCTATGAGTCGCTCATAAAGAAACATATATATATTCTTGAGTTTGTTTGATGTAAACACTAACTCCCACTGGGTTTGACAACCCTAGATATATATGTACTGAAAAGATGTACTGAACCGAAGTTCAATCCTTATGACATCTTATCCTTAGCTTTGACAACTTTGTTTAGTGTGAAAGTCACTTGAGAGTATCATTTAGAAACTATATAGGAAAATAGTCGTGATTATCGTTAATCGAAATAGATTCCGATTTCTCCATTTGGACATACCATATTCTTATGGAGCTTCGATTGTTATAATGCCATATAAACAATCTAGATAATCTTTCTTGGCTCATGCAAACATCACCTTGACCCAGCCTAGATGTTCCAAAATTCTTGCCAAGTTGATTTTATACCCTTTTGTGAAATGCATTGAAGCATTTCACACATTTCACTTTGAGTAAATATAGCCATATTTTCTCAAATTCTTGTGAAATAGGTAAGTCATAAAATCCATCTTTGGCCCATGAACTTCATTGTCTAGAAACTTCTAACAATAGTCCATTTCTATGTCATGTTCAACAAGCAAGACCCATGTGTCTTAAATTAACCAACTTTCAGAAATTCATGCCATGGAATCTTAGAATGTTGTTTTGTTGATATGGTCGTATGACATTGCCAAAGATATGTGGAACACAAATCTAAATGTTTGATTTGAACCTTCTGAAGTTTGAGTGTGAAGAGATCTCACTAGTGGAAAAAATACCTGTTGAGGGGGGCATTTTGGGCTTATTGAGGCGAACAAGGCCCGCTTCGACAGACGTGGCTTCAACAGCTCACATAGCTGTTGAGGCGGGCTTTGTTCGCCTCAACAGGTAGTCTGTTGTGGGGGGCTTTCAAAAGCCCGCCTCAACAGGCCAAAACCAAAGCGAAAAATAAGGACCTGTTGTGGGGGGCTTTACAAAAGCCCGCCTCAACAGACACCTCTGTTGAGGCTCACTTCTTAAATGCCCCCCTCAACAGACCTGTATTTTTGCGCCAATACCTGTACATTGGCGCCATAAATTCATATGTTGTCGAGGCGTACATTAAAAGCCCCCTTCAACAACATTATTTTTTTTTTCCAAATTCTTTTAAAATATAAAATAGGTGGCAATAACCAAATCTATATATATACACCATTGAGCATTGAAACCTGTACACGCACCAATCAACACCAGAATAGCAAATGTATGAATCTGCTTATTTTTATTAATAAATCATGAAATTAACTTCATTTATATTAACCCAATAGAGAAAAGCGTATAGTACGTACGTTTACAATTTTTAAACACCTAGCTAGCTAGTCTAACAAATTAACACTAATATTAACAAATAAAGACAAAAGGCTAGAGAGCTAGTCTAACAAATTTCTCTAATCCGGCCACTTAGCTCCCTTTAGATCATGCATTACAAACCTTAATTAAGGCCGTGTTGACTTTCTAATTCCAATCGACTCGATCCCTGCAAGTACCTTTAGCACAACCATAGGCTAAATATAGCAACAAATTGAGGTGGCTCCTTTCCTTGGAAAATACGACCCTGCACCAAACAAAACCTTTAAAATAGCCACCCACAAATTAGAATTTGCAATCATGCAATAAAAAGAAGTATGACTATACCAGGGCAGGTCTTCCTTTAAGTGAATTGCACATTGTGTTAGCCAACCTTGCTGCCATCTTCTGGTCATCCTGAAAATCAAAAGATAAAAAAAAAATGAAGCTCAACTTATTCTGAAGCAAAAGAAAGTAACAGAGAAAACTAGTAACATATTGGAGAGAGGGAGAGCATGTGTGTGGGAGGCTGTAGAGGAAGAACTCAATAAAAGAGTATTTTCTATTTTTGAGAGCCCCAAATTTATTCACATCCTACACCTAGCATCTCTCTCCTTGTTTGTCTCAGTGTTCATATGTTCTACTGCAAAGTAATGTGTACATTGAGAGTTTGTTATTCCAAAAGAAAGAAGTAGAAAGATGTCTACGTCTCCAGAAACCTAGATTTTTTTTATATCAACGAGCCACCGAGGACTAGAAGGATAGTTACAGGCTCAAACTACTAAAAGCCTTGAAAGCATGGCTTTCAAAAGAGCCGTTGGCCATCCTCCCTACTCCGTTAAACTTGTAGGATTTGGCAGGAGACGTCATGTTCAGAAAGAGGGAAGTAAACAAAATGTCATTGTCACCAAGACCTATGTTCGAGAGTTCTAAATCGGCCACCAGCAACTAGCAAGGTTTTGCAGGAAACTGCCTATAACCTCAAGGGCATGCTTTCACATTGTGATTGGGCTATCTACCCTTGAATAGATGACAAGTTCTAGCTCTTTACTCGTCTTTTATCCTAGAAACTCTTTACTTTCGTTTTATCTGCGCCAGGAAAGTATCAGCTTTGGAAAGAGGTGTCCGACAAGGATAAAATCCAAATTCCATGCGAAGCATAATAAATCATGGAGAAGCAGACATATACATGCAAAGTCCCTAGACTACTGTGGCAATGTGAAAGATAAAATAACAATGTAAGAAGATGCAAAATTTTCCGTACAAAAACCATAGGCCAGTGTATCTGTATGCAGTGGACTTAGTTAACCAAAATCACATAAAAGTCACCCCAAATCCAATAAAAGTCAACTTCACAAACGGGTTAAAAGACATGAATGAAATTTAGGGTACCAATCTTCGTTGTAAAACTACACCCGTTGTATATAGGACCTGTTGAAGAAACATTGCCAAGACTCAAAGAGTCACAGGACTGTTGTATAATACATAAAAAGCACTTGCCTAATGAAAACAAGGTATCAAACAACCCAAACATCACCTTGCATATCACCAAAGACATACTTTTATGCAACTTCATAAAAAGGCATTGAATACGCTTTATTAATTGTTAAAGTACGATAATCAAGTACTTAAAAGTAAAAAAATATAAGTAAAAAGAATTCATATCATAACAGAAAGTGAGAAGCAGCCACAGATATCTGCGAACTTACAACTGAAAATTGAGTTCCAGATTCATCCATAGTCACAATCTCACCATTCCAAGTGCCTAGCTTCTCCAATATAGTGGAAAAATTCTTCTCACCAACAGTAAGTCGAAGTCTCATTGGAGATCTTTTGATGGGAAATTTCTTTACAAGCCGGTGAATAACATCTAGTGCCTGTAATTCACGATGCATAGAATTAACTTATGAACTAAACTACACAATAAAACCATAATTTATCTCAACTTTATACTGTAATTTACAAAGTGCAACAATCAAAGATACAGCTAATCAAATGTCCCAAAATAAGACAAATCAGAAGAATTATGCATAGCAATACAGTAGATAAAACAGTGCTAAACCTGCTTTTTGGAACTGTTATAAGGATCAACAGCAAAATGGATGTCATGCATCAAACGTTCGATCATAGTTATCGAGTAAGGGCGTTTCGTGTCAGGATTAATGGTGTTTTCCATGACAATGGTGGCAATATCACGAAACTGAAGTGACAATTGAGCCTCCCTTTCTTTCCCTGCAACTTGAAGATCTCCTTTCTCCAGAATCTAACCAAAACAATCAAATATATAAAATCGTGTTCGCTAAATCATTATTAACTAAAACCTCCCCAAAATTACATAAGTTCAATCAAAGAATTCGATTTCAAGAAGATGAATCACCTCTAAACAAATTGTTGTTGCGTCATCTGTCAGAAATGCAGTCTTCAAATCCTTCAGTTTACTACACTGTCGTCATTCCATTTGTTTGCAGACATAACATTATAAAAGAACATTAATTCAGAAAGCCATGAGATGACAGCCAGGAATACAAGACATATGATGGAAATTGGAAAGCAGTATATGTATATACAAGCAAAAAAATGCATCAACCTATTTTCTGAAATTAAATAATTAGTAGAATACCTCTGTAATTCCACATTGAGCATGGTTGTGATCCTGAAATAAACCATACTGGTCATGACTACATATAACTCAGCTTTAGATGCTGCAGGACTTGGATATATAGCTGCAAAATAAAATCATTTGTCTTAAAGATCCTACACTTCGGTTGCTATGTGCTTTTGATTCAAATAGCTCCCAAGCCAAGTGCAAAACTCATGTATAAAAAGGTGGGAACTGGAAATCAGGACTTGTGTCTGAAAATGTTAAAAAAAATTCAACAAGCAAGCATCTTAGGAAAAATAGAACGAGGGAAGCTATTGTTGAAACTAACCTTAACGGAGTTCACACAACAAACTGTGATATAATTACTCTATGTCAATCATAACAATGCAAAACTAGAGCTGAGTACAGAAAACATGAGACAAAGACATCTGGGCAACTGTAAGGTACATAGCAAGACAAAAGGAAAAAAAACAAGATGAACACAAGACCATCAGGTAGAAAACATTAGCAGGCAGGAACAACAAAAGTAAAAATAAAAGGGATAACTGGCATACACTCATCTAGTGCTGCAAATTTACTAGTAAAAGAACAACTTTTAGCACATATTGCATAATTTCATAGTCTGCGCAAATTTACATCAAAATAAGAATGTAATAAATATCGGTTTTACAAATTCAGATTGCCCTGACATATTCATTGAAGTTGTCCAGATGTAGACATTGCTGCAACCATCTGATGGTCTTACAACAAGTTTCTCCAACAACATACTAACTAGCACTAAGATAAAGCATAAAAGTTCTAAATAGTACGGGCTTGATCCCCTGTTTAGTTGCCTGACTCTCTTCCAATTAGAAATCAAAGGAAATGTATGTTAGAAACTCATTAACGAATTCAGATTACAAACCACCACCACCGCAACTAATTTGAGACAAAAAACCTAAAATAAAAAACCTAAATTCACCACAATTGTAAATCATTAATTGGAACTGATGAGAGTAATTCCAAGAAGAAGAAGAAGATCTATTTACCACCGCAAGATCAGAGCCACCAGCAAGCCATCACCTTGCTTGCGTCGCCTCATCCGACCACCCACGACCTACCGAAACCCGAGCCGCACCTCCCGTTAGAAAATAAAAAATCGTTAAAATCAACAAAAATAATCAAAAACCTAAATTATAAATCAAAAAAGTTAATAAAAAATAATATGAAAAATCAAAAACCTAAAAGAATTGAAGAATGCAGGAGAGATGGAGAGAGATGAAAGAGTTACCTCATTTGGAGAACGACGCCGTCTTCCTCGAGAATGCTAAGTAGATGACGGTCGAATCGATATACCCTAGCTTGAGGAGGGAGACAAATCGACGAGTTTGAAGAGTCGAGGGAGAGAGGTCGCGGAGATACCCTAGCTTTGTAACTCTTCCATGGAAGGCGGAGGAAAAGCTTCCATGGAAGCCAACGACTGTGAGGAGAGGTAGCCCGATTTGTTGGCGAAATAGCGGGTTTGAGGAGTTTTGAACCAGGAGAGAGAGGAGAGAGGAGAGCGAAGAGAAGAGAGAGAAATGAAACAGATGAAATGAGGAGGAGATAGAATTAAAACGCAGTAGATTGTGAAGACCTGTTGAAGCGAACAAACATAAGCCCGCCCCTTTAGACTAGTGTCTATTGAGGCGGGCAATCAAAAGCCCCCTTCAACAGTATTTATAGAAGCGAACCCCACAAAAGCCCGCCCCAATCTGTTAGTAAAATATTTGACCCGCGTTGACTGGGTGGTTATTCAGGCTCACTTATGTATGCCCCCCTCAACAAGGGGGCTACAATAGGCGTTTTTTCCACTAGTGAGATTCGTTTGTTTATTAATCAATCATATGACTCAACCCTTAAATGACCATTTCATTCAAATAAACACTTAACGAAGGTTTTTGTTTACTTTGAATGTGAGTCTTTCCGTTGTCCAAACAGAAATTGATTATGATGATTAATGGAACATAATACCATTAAGTTCCAGCCTTTAGAAGGACTTTAAAACAAACATGATGACCCTACAATTAATATAGCAAAACTTTGCTTCATTTCCACTTGTAGGTCAAGTAACCAGACTTAGCTCCCGGAATTTGAGTTCTTAACAAGAGTTCGAACCTCAAGCGGTAATCTAATACCATAGGAGTCTATTTTCTAAGTCGTTTCTCTTTAACATAAACTTCAAGGTAGAAATTGAATCTTGAATTCATTTCTTTTGTTCCCCTTTCCTATCCTTTCTAGCACGTTTTCTTATAGTCCTAAAGATTTTACTCTTTGCTTGATCTTCTCACTTTGTTATGCGTACAAAGTCCCTTTCTTTTGTTCACTTTGAATGACAACATCCAATGAGTCTAATTCATTATCGAATCAAAAGAAAATTGGTTGTTAACCATTGGTTATACATGAGTCTTTAACTCAATACTTCATTATTTCAAAACTACCCAGTATTCTGAATATATGAAGTCTAATTGGTCTACCATTCAAATTTTTAGTTTGAAAACAACCATGAAGATCACTATAAGAAAATAGCCTTCAAGATACGCTCTCACTCTCCTTTTCTTTGAGAATCGCTCTCAAAATAGTTACCAATCGATCGAGGAAATATCGCAGTTCTATTGTCCGAACACAATAAAGTTGAAGATTTACGATTCTACAAAATGAACTAGCAAAGAAAAACACTTATCATACTTCAATAACTTTGAAATAAAAGCAAACATGCAATCATTAAAGCTATTAAAACATTTCATTCATGCAAAAGCAAAAACATGGTCCAAAATTAATGAAACGATTCCAAGACCCCAAAAGTCCTAAATCCTTAAGCAGATTTGGCATGTCTTAAGTAGTTTAAGATTTTAGGTAAGCAAAACCTATTGCTAGTAATCTCCAAATTACTCTTGGTTAATAAATTAATACCATAATTTATCCCATTGCCACAACATAATGCCATTGTTGTTTGAGTTGAAACCACAATCAACGTGCTCCTTTGGGATGCCTTACTACCTAAGTCAACTAAAATAGCACCTTGTTTTGGCGTAAACCTACTACCTTAGATCCTTAGATTTTTGTAAGTGCTTGATTTGGAAGGCAATTTTTAAACTCAATATTACTTTGGACCTAGTTGTTTCTATGTTGGTTCGATTATTTAGTGAACTTAATCTAATCGAGTCATAGGAAACAACCTATTCATGCAAAGCATACATACATTCATAAATTCATGCATAATATATATATTTTTTAAATTGCATAAATAAATGGTGATCTAGTATGGCCCAAAACATCTTGTCTTGAAGCATCCAATCTTCATCACCTCCTTGTTAGCTTGGCATCGTCTTGAATCTTCGTTCAAATGCTAACTTAAAGTTCTAAACTTAGAAATACTTGAAAATAATAAATTACATCAAAATTTCCATGGTACGCAGACCATATTTAAAACTTTACATTCAAATATAGAACAGTACGCATACCGTATTTAACTATCCTAAATTTGGCATACTAGTCACTTGGAGTACCTGCATTACATAAAATATACATTCTATGCATTCACCCATTCGTGTGCTAAAACGAATGGCCCATATTAATATGCAAGTATTTACATGAATTAATTAAAATTCACGTTCACGTAAACGCATCCTAAAAGATTAATCAATTTCCAAATTATTAATCCTTAGACTTTATTCTAATTAAAATTGAATTTAATTAAAATAATGCAACCTACAAAAATAATTAAAATAATTATTTCATTTTAATTTCATTTAGTGGCTCCCATTCAAACCAATAATTACTCCGGATAATTAATTATGAAATATTAAATTAAAACTCGCGGCCCGGCCCAAGCAAATAAAATATTAAATTAAATATCCCGTTAGCCCAAATTAATGCAAATATACGAAGCCCAACGAAATAAACAATTTTCAACGAAAAAGGTCCGATTACGTAGTCGGGCTAGGCTTGCGCCCAGCCCCATGCCTTGCGTGAGGCCCAAGAGGCGCACGAGCAAGGCTCGCACACCCCAGGCCCTCGCGCGCACGCGTCCCCGCAGCATCGATGCCCCTGCGTGCGTGTTGTGCGTTCGTGTGTGTGATGGACGTCGCATGGCTCGTGCCTTGCTTCGTTGCAGCCCCGCAAGCATACCGCCTGCCCTTTCCTCGCCCAGCGCGCACGAGGCACGCAGCGTACCTGCTGCTGCCCGTGTCGCATACGGCTCGGCTTAAGCACAGCACCCTGTATGGCTCGACGAGCCATACGTCCACCATACTTGTGTTCGTGCTTGGTTCGTGATACGGACCAAATTAATTAAAATTAAATTTAATTTCACGAACTTGCATTAATTTTATTTTTCAAAAAATTACGATTTTTATTTTCGAAAAACAACGATTTTTAATGATTTAATAAATTCCAACGACAATCCAATTTCATAAAATTATTAAATCAAGGGCTAACAATATTCAACCTTTTATGAACGAACGAATCAACATTAAAGTTTGAACTTTTAATTAACAAAATCCGAAGCTTTAAATCGTTCATAAACAATTAAATTTCAGATTTTTAATAATTTGGTTTAAGTGCGATAAAAATTAACGAAACCATTCAAATTTAAATCCAATAATTTTTAAAATTATCCACTGACCCATGAAATTATATCCCCTTTCCCAATTAACCGAATTATTAAACCAAAATTAATTAAAATTCAATTAGGGTTTCAAATTTTACGAATTGGGGAAAGGCAAAATTAGGGTTTATACTTATCGGAAAAATTTGAAACTTTTACCACAGATCAAGAATATACCCAGAAACATTGTTTCAAAATTACAAGCAATTCCGAGTAGTTTAGGTTGATCTTTTAATTGAATTACTGTCTGACACTTTTAATTTTTAATGAAAAATTAACAAAAACGCCCAAAAAACGACACTTCGAGGCCTGTTTTTGTAATTCCGTTCCCATGAGTTGATCTTAGAAAATCCTTTTCAATCAGATTAGGGTTCAAAACTCGAAAAAACGAATATTTTTGATTTCGAGCCTGATTATTACGCAATTCATCCAATTATTCGTAAAAATTCCGAAAAATCAACAAAAATTCCAATTTTTTCGACAGATGCAAAAACAATAATAATCATGCTAATTCATGCTTTGAATACATAAGGCTCATGATACCACTGTTGGGGAATACAGTTAAACATAATAACATGTGCGGAAACAATCCCCAAAGCCAGGAAACATGTATAAAGCACAGATTAAGCAAACTTACATTCGAAGCGTGTTTTCCACAATAATATGTCAACGAACACGAACAAAGAAATCCACTTGTCGTTCCTCTACTTGGTTCACCGACATGCTCAGATCCGTCTTGATAATCGTAGCTTAGACAATCATTCAAGAGTTTGTGCTTTTGGGAAGAACACATCCATGGAGGCTGAGAGAGAATTAGGGTTTCTCTCTCCTCCTTACGGTTTGATGTGTGTGGCTGAATTGTGTAATAGATTAGGAAAAACTTGTGTAGAATAATATTATAACCCCTTAGGTTATAATACTATCCGGCCAAGCCACAAGGGCAAGAACCGGACAGCAAGCCCATACGCGCGCACCACACAGGCGCTGGGCCTTGGGCGCGCTGCGTGCGCTGCTGCTGCTACTCCTCACATGCGCGCGCGCCCAGCCAAGGCATGGGCCTTGTGCGCTGGCTCGCTGCTACGCCCAGTGGGCCTTGCGCGCTTGCGCGCCTTGGCTCGTTGGGCTGGCAGCGTTGCCTCCTCGTATCCGCGATTAATATATTTCCGATATATTATTTGTCGTTCCGTATACGACGAATCACCGTCGTACGATACGATTTATTCGTTTCGCCTAGCTTACGAATATTCCCGATACGATATACGATTCCGATGCAAGGTCGTATCGTATAATACGTTTTCCAACTAATTCCCGAAAAGCTATTAAATGAATTTCCTATTCATTTAATCCGGTGATCTGTTACATGCCATTGGTGTGACCTTGTAGGTTCAGTCAAGAGTAAGTTGTGAGCTTAATATTCATTAGAACTCACTGATCGGAAGCATTGCTCCAGCTAGCTGTTCCGATCACTTGATCTCACTGAATTAATTGTTCGCAATTAATCTGAACCTTGGTATTAGACTTAATGCACCTTGGGTGAAGGACATATTTCCTTCAAGTTGACAAGCACGACAAGTACCTGGGGATTTCGACAATGATGGGGAGATCGAAGAGAATGGTTTTTTTGGCCCTTAAGGACCGCCTGTGGAAGAAATTAAAGGGATGGAATGAGAAGCTTTTATCAAGAGCCGGGAAAGAGGTTCTTATCAAGGAGGTCATTCAAGCAATTCCGACCTATCTAATGGGCGTCTACCGGCTGCCAGTCAGCGTTATCCATGACATTCAAGCGATGACGGCCAATTCTGGTGGGGGAGCACAGACACCTCGCGGAAAACCCATTAGATCAATTGGGATTCTTTATGCTCGCCGAAGTGTCTAGGGGGCATGGGCTTTCGTGATATGGGGGTATTTAATACAACACTACTAGGAAGGCAAGCATGGAGACTCCTTAAGCACCCAGATTCTCTTCTAGGGCGTGTCATAAGCGCAAAATATTATAGGAACACGGAGTTCCTTGAGTCGTGTTTAGGGACTGCCGGAAGCTACTCGTGGAGTAGCATATGGTCTTCGAAATCCCTGATTATAGATGGCACCCTATGGAGAATTGGAGACGGTACGAAAGTCCGTATATGGGACGATGGTTGGGCGGCGGACGATGATGGCAAGTTCCTGACTTCTGGTCGAGTTGAGGGGCTGAATATGGTGTGTGATTTAATCCATGCAAAGGAGTGGAACCTCGAGCTTCTGGAACAGAACTTTACCGCCGGGGATGTTAAAGAAATACTAGGCATCCCACTTGGTGAGTTTCAACGGCCAGACTGTCGTATGTGGGCCTTTACGAAGGATGGAGAGTATTCGGTGAAAACGGGCTACTTTCTAGGCAAATCTTACAACCTTGATAGCTTCCATAGTGCCTGGCTTGAGGTATGGAGTATGGATGTCACCCCAAAGGTTAGACAATTTCTTTGGCGCGTATGTACGGGAACGCTTCCAGTCAATGATTACTTAAACTACAGGCACATGAAGGATGATATGAACTGTCCATGGTGCACCTCCGTTGCAGAAACAGTGAAGCATTGTCTCTTCGAGTGTCCGGCAGTTTGTGATTTATGGGTGGAATTAAACTGTGAGGAGATGATTTGGAGGGAGGAGGCAAACTTTAAAGACCTACTGGAGGCTTGGAAGAGTGCTAATAACAAGAAGCGTCAAGCTGCAGCTATACTCCTTTGGCAAATTTGGGGTAGACGCAATGACAAGGTTTTTAATACGAAGGAAGTACCTCACTCAATTATTGCGGAGCGGACAAAAAGGCTGGTGGAGGACACTAATTCGTATACAAAGAAGGTGTATGGGGTGGTTTGTGGTCAGCAGAACACTAGAAGCTCGAAAACATGGGTGGCTCCCCCTCGTGACTTCATAAAAATCAACTGCGATGCGGCTCTTCACGTAGAGGGCTGGGCTGGGATGGGGTCAGTTGCTAGAGACCATAGAGGCCAAGTCAAGTTTGCAGCAACAAGGAGGACTAGAAGCTACTGGGAACCTCTAATTGCGGAAGGGAAAGCAATGATCATGGCAGCCAGACTTGCCAAGAGACATGGATACAAAAAGGTCATTCTGGAGTCGGATAATCAAACCCTTGTAACTCGCCTTTCCAATACTTCTATTTACTCGGCCGAGCTGGATGCGATCCTTGTTAGGTTATGATACATATGACAAAACATAAATCATGCGGAAAACCTTAATGCCAGGAAACATATTATTTACACATAATCATTTAGCATAATTTAGGTGCATATACTTTGTAGCGTGCCCTCCCTAGCAGCACCCAAACCGAACAAGAACAAGTCTTTAGGACTCCAAGTGTCGTCCCTCCGTAGATAGTCCACACCACGTCCGGATCCGTCTTAAGATTGACCAACTAGAATCGCCCTTAAGGTACTATAATTTTCGGCTAATTATGGGCAAGAATATGACAGATTTTTCTGCTCAAAAATCACTGTTTTATTGTATGAATACTTGTTGAAAAACTCGTGTATAAATTTATGACCCTAGGCATATATTTATAGAACCTTTGAAAGGATTTCGAATCCTGTTAGAATACTAATTAATTAATTAGAATGCTATTAGAACTCTAAATAATTAATTTAATCTTTTAGGATTAGGATTTAATCAATGCACGAATTCCAATAGCTTTAGGATTCGTATAGCACATACACAGGCACCGCACGAGCACCGCACGCCCATGCGCAAGCCTTGCGGCCCACGCTGAGCGCACGGCCCACAAGCCCACTGCCCGCAGCCCATTTGTGCGCGCGCGCCAGCCTTGGCTGGGCCTGGCCTTGTGCTGGGCCTGGTCGAGGCATTGGCGTGTTGTTGGATGCGTGTGGCTTGCTGGGCGACGGCCTGGCTTCGTGTTGGGCCTTCGTCTAGCAAGCCTCGTCCGATGCTAATTCGTACGATACGCTTTCCGATTAAATTCCCGATTCCGGAATTCATTTCCGAAACGAACAATATTTAATATTTCCGATTCCGGAATTAATTTCCGTTTCGAACAAATATTTAATATTTCCGTTTCCGAAATTATTTTCCGATTCCGATAATATTTCCGATTCTGACAATATTTCTGTTTCCGGCAATATTTCCGATTCCGGTAATATTTCCATTTCCGATAATATTTTCCGATACGTACCATGTTTCCGTTTCCGGCAACATCTACGACTTGGATAATATTTACATTTCCGATACGATCCGTGTTTCCGTTTCCGGCAATAACATCGTTTCCAGAGTATTCATTTACTTGCCTTTGACGATCTCAGCTCCCACTGAAACCAAGATTCGTCGATTCCGAATATCCATAGATAGAGTATTTAATGCCATTAAATACTTGATTCGTATTTGTGTGACCCTATGGGTTCAGTCAAGAGTAAGCTGTGGATTAATATCATTAATTCCACTTGTACTGAAGCGGCCTCTAGCTAGGCATTCAGCTCACTTGATCTCACTGAATTATTAACTTGTTAATTAATACTGAACCGCATTTATTAGACTTAACATTAAATGCATACTTGGACCAAGGGCATTATTTCCTTCAGTCTCCTACTTCTCCTTAGGGACAAGTGTGCATTTCCTAATTCCTTTATCGCTCTATGCTTGCTCTTGAACATAAGGTAAGAGTTGTCATCCTTATTATGTCTAGAGGTGTTTCTCGGTTTCAGAGTTCAACTGATCAAATAAACAGATAATCATAGCCTATGATTCATCTGAGCACGGCCATGCATTTTACAGTTTCTAGCTCTCCGAGTGGCCTTGTACAACTTTTAGCATCTCATCCCGATTTATGGGAGGACAATCCCAATCTTGCGATCTTGAGATTAGACTTCGTTTGATAGGTGATTACCTGAGCGTTGCCTTTATAGCCTCCTTCTACGGTGCGACGGTTGACAACGTCAAAGTAAGCAGTTCTCAAACAAGTAATCTCAAATAACTCAGGTATTGAGGATTAGTGTCTAATAATTTTAATGAAATTTACTTATGACAGATTTTCATCTCTTACCGTAAAGTTTCATAGGTCTGTCCGATACTAGTCTTCCCAAAGTAAGTATCTATGCAAATGATTACGATATTGCCATGTCCTCATAGTTCATGAAACATAACTACTAGTCATCTTGCATTCTAGTCGTCTAACGTTTTCTATGCGTCCATCTTTATAGAAAACTCCGACCAGGGACCATTTTCAACTTTTGACATTCAAGTTCACTTGATAGACATTTCTTAGTCACAGGACTGGTCCTGACAGTCTATCTTGAATATTTCGTCAAATTGAAGGGACTCATCATTTAATAAACCACAAATTAAATGGAAAAATGAATTCTATTCATTTATTGTGAATGATTAACCAATAATGTTTTACAAAGTATTAAACTCTAAAACTTTAAAACATTAAATAAGGACATCAAAGCCATTCTCCAATATGCTTGATTCCCATAGCTGCAGTGTGCGAGTTGTGCTTCGCCTGCGGCAGAGGTTTAGTCAATGGATCTGAGATGTTGTCATCAGTTCCAATCTTGCTTATCTCGACTTCTTTTCTTTCAACGAACTCTCGTAGAAGGTGAAATCTACGAAGTACATGCTTGACTCTTTGGTGGTGTCTAGGCTCCTTTGCCTGTGCAATAGCTCCGTTATTATCACAATATAGGGCTATTGGTCCTTTAATGGAGGGGACTACACCAAGTTCACCTATGAACTTCCTTAGCCATATAGCTTCCTTTGCTGCTTCATGTGCAGCAATGTACTCCGCTTCAGTTGTAGAATCCGCAATGGGGCTTTGCTTAGCACTTTTCCAGCTTACTACACCTCCGTTGAGGCAGAAGACAAACCCAGACCATGATCTGAAATCATCTTTGTCGGTTTGGAAACTTGCGTCCGTATAGCCTTTAACAATTAATTCATCATCTCCACCATAGACTAGGAAGTCATCTTTATGCCTTTTCAGGTACTTCAGAATATTATTGGCAGTAGTCCAATGTGCCTCTCCTGGGTCTGACTGGTATCTGCTCGTGGCACTGAGTGCGTACGCAACATCCGAGCGTGTACATATCATAGAATACATTATTGAACCAATCAATGATGCATATGGAATCCCATTCATTCGTCTACGCTCATCAAGTGTTTTTGGGCACTGAGTCTTGCCTAGAGTCATTCCATGAGACATGGGTAGGTAGCCTCGCTTGGAGTCTGCCATCTTGAACCTTTCAAGCACCTTATTGATATAAGTTCTCTGACTAAGTCCAATCATCTTTTTAGATCTATCTCTGTAAATCTTGATGCCCAGTATGTACTGTGCTTCTCCTAGATCCTTCATCGAAAAACATTTCCCAAGCCAAATCTTGACAGAGTTTAACATAGGAATGTCATTTCCGATAAGTAATATGTCGTCGACATATAATACTAGAAAAGCAATTTTTCTCCCACTGACCTTCTTGTATACACAAGATTCGTCTGCGTTCTTGATGAAACCAAAGTCACTGACTGCTTCATCAAAACGTATATTCCAGCTCCTTGATGCCTGCTTCAATCCGTAGATTGATTTCTTAAGCTTGCATACCTTTTTAGCATTCTTTGGATCCTCAAAACCCTCAGGCTGTGTCATAAACACAGTTTCTGTTAAAATGTCGTTTAAGAAAGCGGTTTTGACATCCATCTGCCATATTTCATAATCGTAATATGCAGCGATTGCTAACATTATCCGAATAGAATTTAGCATTGCAACTGATGATAAGGTTTCATCGTAATCCACTCCGTGGACTTGCCTGTAACCTTTTGCAACCAATCTAGCTTTGAAAACTTCAAGTTTTCCATCCTTGTCCTTTTTCAGTTTGAAAACCCATTTGCTTCCTATGGCTTGGTAGCCATCTAGCAAATCGACCAAATCCCATACTTGGTTTTCAGACATGGAGTCTAATTCAGATTGCATGGCTTCATGCCATTGCTTGGAGCTAGGGCTCGTCATAGCTTGTTTGTAAGTCGCAGGTTCATCACTTTCAAGTAATAGAATGTCATAGCTCTCGTTCGTCAAAATACCTAAGTACCTTTCCGGTTGAGATCTATATCTTTGCGATCTACACGGGGTTACATTTCTAGATTGTCCATGATTCTCACCAGATACTTCTAAAGATCTCTGAGTTTCATCCTGAATGTCATCTTGAGCATTCTCTAGAGTTTGTTGTTCGACTCGAATTTCTTCGAGGTCTACTTTTCTCCCACTTGTGATTTTGGAAATGTGATTCTTTTCCAAAAAGATACCATCTCGAGCAACAAACACCTTGTTCTCAGATGTATTGTAGAAGTAATACCCCTTTGTTTCCTTTGGATAGCCCACAAGGATACATTTGTCAGATTTTGGATGAAGTTTTTCTGAAATTAATCGTTTGACGTATACTTCACATCCCCAAATCTTAAGAAAAGACACATTTGGAGGCTTTCCAAACCATAACTCATATGGAGTCTTTTCAACAGCTTTAGACGGAGCTCTATTTATAGTGAGTGTAGCTGTATTTAGTGCATGTCCCCAAAATTCTATTGGAATTTCGGCCTGACCCATCATTGATCTAACCATGTCTAGCAAGGTTCTGTTCCTCCGTTCCGACACACCGTTCCATTGTGGTGTTCTAGGAGGAGTCAATTCTGATAGAATTCCACATTCTTTCAGATGGTCATCAAATTCATAGCTCAGATATTCACCGCCTCTATCAGACCGCAGTGCCTTAATCTTCTTGCCTAATTGATTCTCTACTTCACTCTGAAATTCCTTGAATTTGTCAAAGGATTCAGACTTATGCTTCATTAGGTAGACATAACCATATCTATTGAAGTCATCAGTGAAAGTGATAAAGTAGCTGAAACCACCTCTACCATTTGTACTCATTGGTCCACATACATCTGTATGGATTAAACCCAATAGTTCAGTTGCTCTTTCTCCAACTTTAGAGAAAGGTTGCTTTGTCATTTTGCCAAGTAAACATGATTCGCACTTACCATAATCCTCTAAGTCAAATGGTTCTAGAATTCCTTCCTTTTGAAGTCTTTCTATGCGTTTCAAGTTAATATGGCCTAATCGACAATGCCACAGATAGGTGAGATCTGAATCATCCTTTTTGGCCTTTTTGGTATTTATGTTATAAACTTGTTTGTCGTGATCTAATAAATAAAGTCCATTGACTAATCTAGCAAATCCATAAAACATCTCCTTAAAATAAAACGAACAACTATTGTCTTTTATTAAAAAGGAAAATCCCTTAGCATCTAAGCAAGAAACAGAAATGATGTTTTTAGTAAGACTTGGAACATGGAAACACTCTTCCAGTTCCAAAACTAACCCAGAGGGCAACGACAAATAATAAGTTCCTACAGCTAATGCAACAATCCGTGCTCCATTTCCCACTCGTAGGTCGACTTCACCCTTGCTTAACCTTCTACTTCTTCTTAGTCCCTGTGGATTGGAACATAAGTGTGAGCCACAACCTGTATCTAATACCCAAGAAGTTGAATTAGCAAGTATACAGTCTATAACGAAAATACCTGAAGATGGAACGACTGTTCCGTTCTTCTGATCTTCCTTTAGCTTCAAGCAATCTCTTTTCCAGTGCCCCTTCTTCTTACAGTAGAAGCATTCGGACTCAGAAGTGGGTTGACTTACCTTCCTCTTTTCAGACTTGGCGCCAGTTTGCTTAGTCAGGCTGGCCTTCTTGCCACCTTTCTTAGCATTCCTCTTCTTTCCAGATTTCTTGAATTTGCCCCCACGCACCATAAGCACATCTTGCTTATCACTTTTGAGCGTCTTTTCAGCGGTCTTCAGCATACCGTGAAGCTCAGTGAGCGTTTTGTCCAGACTATTCATACTGTAGTTCAGTTTGAACTGACCATACCCGTTATGAAGAGAATGGAGGATGGTGTCTACAGCCATTTCCTGAGAGAATTGCTGATCCAGCCGACTCATATTCTCAATGAGTCCAATCATTTTGAGAACATGTGGACTTACGGGCTCGTCTTTCTTAAGCTTGGTCTCAAGAATTTGCCTATGAGTCTCGAATCTTTCGACTAGAGCCAGATCTTGGAACATGTTCTTTAACTCACTGATGATCGTGAAAGCATTTGAGTTGATGAACGTTTTCTGTAGATCTGCACTCATGGTTACAAGCATTAGACATTTCACATCCTTGTTGGCATCAATCCAACGATTGAGGGCTGCCTGAGTGACCCTGTCGCCCGCGGCTTCGGGCATCGCCTCTTCCAGGACATACTCCTTTTCTTCTTGCATAAGAACTATTTGCAAGTTCCTTTGCCAGTCAAGGAAGTTTTTCCCGTCCAACTTCTCCTTTTCGAGAATTGATCGAATGTTGAATGAATTGTTGTTTGCCATAGTTAAAACTACAATTGAAAAAGAATAAACAAATAAATAATCATTCATAGTTTCTCTTAATAAACTTAAATTCTAGCATACATGCATAATTTAATGTTCATTAAGCATTTTATTCAAGTTATGTGTTCAGGCAGGTGTGAATAAAATGATTCCAAGATCCTAAAAACCATTGAAGAATTAAGCACATTATGTATTTAGACTCAATTCTAAAATCTTTTAGGTAAGCAAAAGCCTTTTGCTAATAGTCTAGAAACTACTCTTGGTTGATAGGTACGTCTAAGAACTTATTAGGTAAACCTATCGATTTTGCCACGACATAAAAGGACTCCTTACTTATATCGTTGAGTTTCACCAAAACTAACATGTACTCACAATTATGAGTAACACCTCGATGAGCGAAAACTATTACTAGATTGATGTAAAGGATATCCAAGTAAGTGTTTATTTTGGCATGGCACCTTTTAACTCAATTTTTAAGTTTGGAACTTAAGGCTCTTACTATGTTGGTTAGATTTTAAGTGAACTAAAATCCTTAATCATGCAAAATAATCAAGCCACAATCTCATGCATAATTAAGACATATTTAAAGCAATAAATAACTTAAAGCATGCATAAGATAAATGTGATCTAGTATGGCCCGACTTCATCTTGAAGCTTCAACTTCAAAGTCCGTCTTGAAAATGGATTGAAAACTCCGTCTTGAATTTCACCGTGGGAGGCGCCATTTTCTTCAAATAGGATAAGCTATAATTAAACTAATTACAACTATTTGATGGTACGCAGACCATATTTAAATTGAAAAACAAATTTGGTGCATTAGACCAATTACATTCAAATTAATGGTACGCAGACCATATTTTCTATCCTATTTGGGTCATACTAGTCACTCCATAACCTGCAAAACAGTACATATACAATATATACCATTCATCCATTCATTATCATGAATGGACCACATAGCTGGTTAGTGCATCACATAAATATTTGCAGCAATTAATCAAGGGCACCAATAATCTACCAATTATTCAGTCCTTATTAATTCTAATCAAGTTGTTTAACCTTAAAGGATTTGTAGACCTAATCAAGAGTTTATGACTAAAAATACTCCCACTTAAACCAATAACTTTATATGCTTTACTAATTTTAAACATAAAAATGTTTTTTTAGTCTAACCGGAAACATACAAGTTTAATTAAAATTTTAAGCTCATATAAAATTATAATCGAATCCATTTATTTAATTTATTTTTCAGTTGAATTAAATGAATTTAAATTAATTCAAGGTTTAATTTTAGTAAAATAATTAGTATAAATTAAAATTTATAATAATTATAATATTCAAAATTAAATCCCAAGAAAACAATTTAAATTATTAATTTCAAAATTAATTAAAATTATTTTCGAACTGAAAATTCAAATTAAAATTCAAAACGACTCAATCGTAACACGACGTGGCACTTGGGCTTGCGAGTGCACGACTGATCGCACGGCCATGGCACAATGCAGCAGCAGCTACGCTCAAACGCAGCAAGCCAAGTCACGCTTGCGCGCAGCATGCTTGCTCGCTCGCAGCAGCTACCGAAGGGATGCATCGCTTGCTAGGCGCAAGCAACCGGCCATTAGCGAGGCTGAGCTCGTGGTGCGCGGAGTAGTGCTCGCTGGGCGACCCAGCTTGCGCTCTCCCGCGCGCGCGCCTCGTCCTTGTGCCACGCCCCTTCGCCCACCGCCCATCAACACAGCACACACGCCCAGGCTCCTCGCCTCGCGCGCGCGCCATGACTTGGTTGCTCGCTTCATTCGTACCGCATGGGCGACGAGCTCCCTTGCTCGTCGTCCCGTGCCCGCACTATACAACACCCCTTAAGGGTAACACGTAGCTTCCATTGCTTTGTGCGTGCAACTTTTATGGGCGTTTTTCAAAAAAATTTAAAATTTTTAATTCAAAATTAATGACAAATTAATAAAACATATTAATTTCATAATTTTAGGGCGAAAAATCAAAAATTTATTAATAAATTAATTTCCGATTAACATGGATTCAAATCTAGGTCATAAAAATTTAAAATTTAACATAAATTAACAATTTTTATGGTGGTTTTTAATCATGGATACCTAATTAAATCATTAGTTAATTATGAAAATCAAATCAATTCTAAATTATTCGAATTTCAACAAATTAATCATAATTACAAATTAGGTTGTATAATTAACAAGTCTAGGCATTCAAAATTGTTAAACATATACTGTAGGTCAATAAAAAACTCAAGATTTATCAACAAGAATCGCAAATATTCAATTTAACATCATAAATTTACAAACTTTTGCGTTCGAAAAACTAAAACCTCCGAAAAGTCATAGTTAGTCTTCGAATTTGGGAATTCTGGGTTCGGCCGAAGAATAATAATTTTGTCAAAATTTTAGAATGCCTTTTACATGCGGAATTGACACAAAAATCACTCGATTTGGATGAGTAACGAATAAACTGCCGAAAAACTGCGTACATATAATTAAATAAACGCAATTTGCAATTAATTAACAATTACGAAAATTAATCACCCCTTTTAATTCTTTGCAAATTTGTAAACTTTAACCATGTCATGCAATTTAGATTATGAAAATAATAAGAGGCTCGTGATACCACTGTTAGGTTATGATACATATGACAAAACATAAATCATGCGGAAAACCTTAATGCCAGGAAACATATTATTTACCCATAATCATTTAGCATAATTTAGGTGCATACACTTTGTAGCGTGCCCTCCCTAGCTGCGCCGGAACCGAACAAGAACAAGTCTTTAGGACTCCAAGTGTCGTCCCCCCGTAGATAGTCCACAGCACGTCCAGATCCGCCTTAAGATTGACCAACTAGAATCGCCCTTAAGGTACTATAATTTTCGGCTAATTATGGGCAAGAATATGACAGATTTTTCTGCTCAAAAATCACTGTTTTATTGTGTGAATACTTGTTGAAAAACTCGTGTATAAATTTATGACCCTAGGCATATATTTATAGAACCTTGGAAAGGATTTCGAATCCTGTTAGAATACTAATTAATTAATTAGAATGCTATTAGAACTCTAAATAATTAATTTAATCTTTTAGGATTAGGATTTAATCAATGCACGAATTCCGATAGCTTTAGGATTCGTATAGCACGTACACACGCACCGAACGAGCACCGCACGCCCATGCGCAAGCCTTGCGGCCCACGCTGAGCGCAAGGCGCACAGGCCCACTGCCCGCAGCCCATTTGTGCGCGCGCGCCAGCCTTGGCTGGGCCTGGTCGAGGCATTGGCGTGTTGTTGGATGCGTGTGGCTTGTTGGGCGACGGCCTGGCTTCGTGTTGGGCCTTCGTCTAGCAAACCTCGTCCGATGCTAATTCGTACGATACGCTTTCCGATTAAATTCCCGATTCCGGAATTCATTTCCGACATGAACAATATTTAATATTTCCGATTAAGGAATTAATTTCCGTTTCGAACAAATATTTAATATTTCCGTTTTCGGAATTTTTTTCCGATTCCGATAATATTTCCGATTCTGACAATGTTTCAGTTTCCGGCAATATTTCCGATTCCGGTAATATTTCCATTTCCGATAATATTTTCCGATACGTATCATGTTTCCGTTTCCGGCAACATCTACGACTTGGATAATATTTACATTTCCGATACGATCCATATTTCCGTTTCCGGCAATATCATCGTTTCCGGAGTATTCATTTACTTGCCTTTGACGATCTCAGCTCCCACTGAAACCAAGATCCGTCGATTCTGAATATCCATAGATGGAGTATTTAATGCCATTAAATACGTGATCCGTTTACGTACTATTTGTGTGACCCTACGGGTTCAGTCAAGAGTAAGATGTGGATTAATATCATTAATTCCACTTGAAATGAAGCGGCCTCTAGCTAGGCATTCAGCTCACTTGATCTCACTGAATTATTAACTTGTTAATTAATACTGAACCGCATTTATTAGACTTAACATTAAATGAATACTTGGACCAAGGGGATTATTTCCTTCAATCTTTGAGGACATTCTTTCTATTTGTTCTTATTTTGATGTTGTTTTATGGTCTCATGTTAGAAGGGATGGCAATTTCGTAGCTCATCACCTTGCTAGATTAGTGTCGTTTGGTAACGAACAAGTTTGGAAAAACCACTGCCCTTCTGAGGTTTGGGATACAATTTTATCTCTTTTTATAAAGGGATAGTGGAGGGGAGTCCTAGTAGTTCTACATGTCCAGATTTATGGAAGAAGGTTTGGGCCTTGGAGCTGCCACCTAAGGTCAAAATGTTTGTTTGGAGATTATGTTCCAATGCACTGCCAACTTGCAAGGGACTGAATAAGAGAGTTGATACTATTTCGCCTCTTTGTTCAAGATGTAAGGGTGAGGAAGAAACTGATATTCATGTAATGTGGGGTTGTCGTTTTGCGGCAGAGGTCTGGGAATGTATGGGTGTTGGTGTGTTGGTTGGAAAGAACGGCTTCCTGTCGGCTACGGAATGGGTGAGCTGGTTCTTGGATACAAGCAGCAAAGAGGAAGTGGGCAGGGTAATGATGGGCGCGTGGACATTATGGAACGAGAGAAATGGAGTAGTGAATGGGAGTGCTCCACGAGTTGCTGGGGAAGTAGCTGCGGATGCGTTGGTAACACTGCAAGCGTTCCATGACTTGCAGGAGCAAAAGAAGAAGATAACAGGGAGTAGGCGGGGTGTCGACCGACCGCATGTGAGATGGAGCTTACCAGAGGAGGGGTGGCTGAAAGTTAATGTAGATGGGGCTGTTTATGGAGATGGTGGAGTTGGAATGGGTGTAGTTATACGAAATAGTGATGGTGAGGTTTTAAGGGTGGGCTGTCAGCAAGCAAAGCAAGCACTTGAGCCATCTATAGTAGAAGCCAAGGCAATAGTGTTTGGCTTACAGATGGCTGTTCAAATGTATGCCAAACTGATAGTGTTGGAGGGTGATTGTCTAAAAGTGATCAGCAAATGCAAAAACAAGGAGCTTGATGGGACCTATTTGGGTGTGATGATCCGAGAAATTTTAGCTCTTGCTAATAATTTTGAAGCTGTTAGTTTTGAGTATGTAGTTAGAGAAGCTAATGGGGTGGCTCATGCCATTGCTCACATTACCCCTCTTGATTATAGTACAAGAGTTTGGGTGGGTGGGTGGGTGTCCAGTAGTGATAGAAGATGTTGTGGCGTCTGATTATTACTTTGCTTTTAATAATAGATCTTAACCTTCGGGTGTTTCCTCAAAAAAAAAAAAAAAAAAAATATATAATTGTGCACAAGGTCGGAGTAACTAAATTAAGTTATTATTTTATCAATTCAATACAACAAAAAATAATAATACTTCGTATAAACAAAAGTTGTGTCAGATATTTAGGGTTCTCACTTGTCACAGGACACTTGGCTCTTGTTCTTTTCTGGGTTTCTCCATTTTCCCTCTCTCAATTTTCTCTCTCCAGAAATACACAAACAATTTTTCACATAAAAATAAAATTTGAAAAGAGATCAAATTAATACACAAAAATTAAAATAAAGTAAAATAATAAAAAAAAAAAAACAAAATTTAAGAGTGTGATCTTTTCAACTTCCATTTTCTTCCGCAGATTGAATCTAGTCACAACCACCCTTTTTCTCTCTCATCATTTCCCAAAACCCCACAATTTTATTCTCATTTTCTGTGATTTTTCGATGATTTCTATATAAAAAATCATACTACCATTTCTACTGAGTAAGAGAGAAAAGCTTCATTTCTTCGTTCTCCCATGGCGGCGTACACGGTGGGGACACCACTGTGCACGTGGCTGGTGGCGGCGTGCATGTCTGTTGGTTGTGGTGGCAATAGCGGCGGCGGTGGTGGGAGAGAGAAAACTTCTTCTCTCTCCACCAGGGGTCGTAAGAAGAGAGCCATTGAGTTTAAATGCAATGCCCAGATGTTAAAGCCTTGTGATGAATACTATAGTAATCATAATAATAATAATAATAATAATAATGGTGATTTTTGTGGGTTTTCTTGTATATTTGGATCCAAATTTGGGCATATGAACTCGAGGCAAAGGCGGAGTAATCGAGCTCTTCATCCAGGTATATTAATCTGTTGAATTTTTTGAAGTGATTGTATTAATCTGTTGCTGAAGTTAGTTTCACATTGATGTCATCAATGCAGGTTTTTTCATTTTTCATTTTGGGCATAATTTTGATCAAGTTTTATTGGGTATATGATTATTTTGATATTCTGAAGTAATTTGTTGCTGGATTTAGTTTCACATTGATATTATCAATGTGGGTTTTTAATAATTTTTTTGATCATATTTGATAATTCCTGATTTTTCTGATGATCCTTTTTTGCCGTGACTTGTTATGTAATCATGGGTTTTTTTTCATTAGATTCTTGAATAATTGAAGATCAAGAATCTGTGTTAGTTGAGTGGTTTGGGCGTGTAATACGAGGCAATATTATAATTGACATCAAGCATGACTTATTTTTTGTCCCCTTCTAATATAAGTGAAGTGTGACTATGTCAAACCTGTTCATGCAATTTGTGTGAAGGGGGTGTGTGACACTTTTAGATGATGTTGCTGTTATCTGTTAATATGGGGTGAGAATCTTAATGTGCATGACATGGGCTAAAAGTGTCCACTATGCTTCCTCTTTACCCGTCATTTCGCCATCTTTTGGCAAATTTGAGGTTAGTTTATTGGATAATTGATGTTTTATAGATGAGGTTGATGAGTTTATCAGTTGAGCAATTGAGAAAGCTCGCCTTCTTTTGTTATAACAACTACTTAGGGAGGAGATTGTTGCTTTTACGTAAGTATAATTCTTGACATTTGGTGTATCTATCTAGAACTAGTAAGCTGGCCTAATTGCTTTTTTTTGGATTCAGTTTATTCTTATTTGATAAGTGTGAATCCTTAGAGCATATCATTTGATATGGGTTTATTTGTTTGATTTTCTAGGGATCTGAATTTGTCAATTCATTAGCAAGAAACGGCTTCCGATTATGATGGATTTACTATATTGCCGTGCACTTCTTTATCATGGGATCAACTCGCTTGAATTGATGTTTATTTGACTAAATGTACAGCCTCTATTGAACGGCATCTAACTAACCCTCACTACATTCTTCCGTACTGTTCACCCTCCTCCCAAATCCCTGCCTATCCACCCTACAGTAGATATTCTGAGCCTTGTAGATAGAGAAAAGAAAAAATGTGGTTTCCATCTATAAGTTACCGGTCAACCTTTCATAGACCTCAGGGGCACATAAACAAACTTTCTAAGAAACAAACTGGTTCATATTATTCAACTCTATATCTTTAACTAATTAGGGTTCTACTTCCACCTTTTTCTAATTATTTGATGTGTTCACTTTTTTGACATCGAGCTTTGATCATTAATATTCTCTTAAGGTTAAAATATTATGATTTATGAACTCATTTCTTAATGCAAATTACCTTTATTGTTTTTATTAGATACTCCCTTTGTATTTTTTTTAATGCATCTCTTGGACCGGCACACTTGCTAATGCATCATTTGAGTGATTTGACCATTAAATATCTCTAATTTTTTTGTTTGTAAAAAATATAAAAAGTTGATTTTGCGAAGATACGTATTGTGACTAATCCAACAACACTTATATTTTGGTAAAATATCAAGTCAAACATAGTATATGAATATTGCTAAAGACAAAGTAATGCATTTAAAATAAAACTGGAAGGAGTACTTAAGAACAAAAGTAGTATTCACCATTTAGTTATCTCAGGTTTCAGTACCGTGAGGCCTGTTCGTCTGTGTAATCTGAGGCAGCTGACTGCAAGCAAATTGAGCTTGTAGCCTAATGGGGTTTGCAATTAAGATAAATACTAGCTTTGAGCCCTGGGGCGGTGGTCCTGGAGCTTCTGGTGTTCAAGTCAACATCCCGACCTAAAGATAGCAATCTAATAGTAGCACTTTGTATGTAATTACACTGATATCTATAACTACAGTGAGGGAGTATTTAGAAATAATTTTAGAACACTGAAAAAAGCCATTCTATACCTTGCTCCAAAGGATGTACTTGTATGAGGAGATGTGTGATACACGCTCATGGGTCTCACCTCTTGCAATTCAACTCATAGGATGCGAGCTTAGGCATTTATCTACTTTAGGGGGTATAGGCTTCCCATCGTACAACAGTGTTGTATTCTGAGGTAACTTCTGACTGATTGATGATGCATCTTTGCCATGTTGATCTAGTTGTTTGATCTTTATGCCCTGGCACCTGGTTCTTTAATTTGAAAAAGAAGCAAAATTCCCTCCCTTATTTGTTAATAATCTTTTTCTGCATTTCAGGAAAAGCCATGGCTGTGGCAATTGAGCCTTCAATGGAGGTTACGGCTAATAAGAAGCCTCTTACAAAACAGAGGCGAGTAGTTGTGACAGGTATGGGTGTGGTAACCCCATTGGGACATGAAACGGATGTCTTCTACAATAATTTGCTTGAGGGTGTCAGCGGAATAAGTGAGATAGAGACTTTTGATTGCGCCACTTATCCTACAGTATGTCCTTTTAACTGTCTTCCTTCACATATCCTAAAAATTTCTGCTGTAAACTAAGTTACAAATTTGTTTCTTATGTGGGTGTAGAGAATTGCTGGAGAAATCAAGTCCTTCTCTACTGAAGGATGGGTTGCTCCTAAACTTTCAAAGAGAATGGACAAGTTCATGCTCTATATGCTTACTGCTGGAAAGAAAGCCTTGGCTGATGCTGGCCTTACAGAGGATATAATGAAGGACGTAAACAAAACAAAATGCGGTGTTTTGATTGGTTCTGCAATGGGAGGCATGAAGGTAGCATATTGTTTTTGCATGTACTCATTCACCATAGGATTATGTGAGTGAGACCAAATGCCCGAGCAGAATGCAGTGTCTTCAGCTTCTGTCGAGGCCATAGTCTGACTTCAAAGTCTGTTATTCTCTCTCCTTAACAAGGTTGATGCTGCTGTTGCAGCTAATTCTCCTTGTATAAATATAAGGGAAAGGAAACATTTAGTGAGCTCGAGTTTGGGTCACCATGATGTTTGGACGACCTACCTATTAGAGAAGATATTGTCTCTCATGCGAGTATGCAACTGTTGCTAAATATTTCCTTCATATATGAGCAGGTTTTTTATGATGCAATACAAGCTCTCCGTATCTCATACAAGAAGATGAATCCTTTTTGTGTGCCTTTCGCAACAACAAATATGGGATCTGCCATGCTGGCGATGGACTTGGTGAGCTGTTCTTTACTGCTATTGAAAAAGAAGGTCCTGCCTTTGTTCTCCTGATGATTTTTAATTGTTAATTTTCACCACAGGGATGGATGGGCCCAAATTATTCAATCTCTACTGCTTGTGCAACCAGCAACTTTTGTATACTTAGTGCAGCGAACCATATTATTAGAGGCGAAGCTGTAAGTATTCCTGAAATGGGAGGCGAAGCTAGTTTCTGCTCATATAGTTTATCTATTCATATTGATTTTGTTCCCGAAAATCTATTGAGTGAATGTAGGATTTGATGCTTTGTGGTGGCTCAGATTCCGCAATAATACCGATTGGTACATGCTTTTTCCTTTTTATTTCTCATTAGTTTTGGTCTTGTTTAATAATATACTTACTAATCAATACTTTGAACCAATCAAATAGGCCTGGGAGGATTTGTAGCTTGCAAAGCACTTTCACAAAGGAACAGTGACCCTACCAAAGCATCGCGCCCCTGGGATATTGTATGATAAATATCATGGTTTGATTAGAAGTGTTCATTCTTTTTCTTTGTTGATTTTGTGATTAGGATCATATTGTACTCCCTGAATTAGTTAGCATCCTTGAGACTCGGGAGTACATTGTGGCCTAGGCTGTTTAAAATATAATTTTTCTGCGCAAAAGTTCTGTAAGATTAACAAGTTAGGCATTTAGTGGAACAGAGGATGTTTAACTCTACCTTCATTGGATTTGTTGTCCAACAGAATCGTGATGGATTTGTTATGGGGGAAGGAGCTGGTGTTCTGCTTCTGGAAGAATTAGATCATGCTCTGGTATAATGGCTTTTCACAATTGCTTTGTTATCACTTTTGGTCAAGTGTGTGTTTGTTAACAGGATTGCTTTCTAATTCCTGTAGGCAAGAGGTGCAGAAATCTATGCAGAATTTTTGGGTGGTAGTTTCACTTGTGATGCCTATCATGTGACTGAGCCTCACCCAGAAGGTATTTAAGCAAGGTTTTAGTGCTTGGTTCTCTCTGTTTTACATTGACTGAAATTCACAAGCAGACTGTTCTGTTTTCATTTGAGGTGATCTGTGCTTTTATGTTAAGCTTTCATTAATGACTAATCTCTCATCAGTTTTCTTTAAAACTTGAATGTTTTTTGGTTTAGATGTACATTTGGACAAAAACCCTTCTGTATAGCAAAGTGTTTTTGCAAATCCATGCACACTGGGAGAGAAAAACTGACTCTAACTGGGTGGTACTTTTGGTCAATGACAGTTCTAATAGAAGCTTTTTACAATTTTGGAGGAGAAATAATTATTTTAAAAAAGATTAGTCGATTCTAGCATTGTGTCAGGGAGTGTTTTTGATGGCTGTGCAGTTCACATTAATTACTGGTTGTATTGTGTTCTGGAGGCCCCCCCTTCTCGCGGGAGCCTTTTTGAGGCAATCGGGTAATGATAATGATGATTGTGTTCTGGAGACATGCTTTTGTTGATTTCCTCCCTTGAATCATGGAAATGTATTCTTAATCTTAATTAAAGTGGAGAATTCCTATTATTCTTGTAGTGTTGACATTAGCCATGGATCTAGGACCTGACCAGACATGCTGGGATATTACTCATATTTTAGGGTCTGTCTGTCTGTGTCAGCGTTACCAGATTTGCTTGTACCCCCTGCGAATCTCGAATTAGTTCGCCCGTACCTAATCGGGTTCTACAGCGACCCAATTCGTTGTAGTTCGCGAACCAAATCGTTAGTATTGTCATGCCGAATCCGAAACCCTAGTTGTAGCTATTGGAGGTCGGGGAAGACAACAACAACAACAACAAAGCCTTAGTCCCAACATGATTTGGGGTCGGCTAACATGAATCGTCGTAGGAGATCCGAGATCGTCAAAAAAAACAAGGAAGAGAAAGTGGAATTAATGCAAGTAAGATAAGAGAAAAATGTATATATATTATAGAAGAAATATATATTAAAATGTATATATTATAGAAGGTCGGGGAAGACAAGAAAAGAAAATGTATGTTGGGGCTTTTATTTGGAAGGAAATAACATGTTTTCTGAGTATGAATGTATGAGTATTAAAATAAAATCTTGAACAATTTTGTTTTTAAAAATCCTGAAAAAAATAGTTTCAAATCCCTCTTGAGAACCTAAAACCAGCCAACCAGCGAATTGCGAACCCGAACTCGTACCCGTACCAAAGCGAATCACGAATCAGGTAACCCTGGTCTGTGTTCAAAGTTTTTAGACCCAGTGGATCTGGGGTGGATCCAAAACCTATCCCAAAGAACAGACTAAGCTTCCTTTTTTATTTCCCGAAAAATTGTCGAACATACAAAGTACACCATTTTTTATGCAATGGAAGGTACTACAATGTTTAAAATATAAATTTCTCTCTGCCCAATTTTGTCAGTCTGTCCCCTTCACATTTTGCACCTTGTGTCTATAGCTCTCGAGACTCAACCTTAGTAATTCGTGGTTAGAAGTAATTAGTATTAGTATTGAACTCATAGGAATTTTGGGAGTTCCTAATTTTCAATCGATCTTTAAACAAATTGTAGTGCCTCCACTATTGCTGCATGTATGCATAAATTGATTACACGAGCTTCACCCAATCCAAGTTAGCACAAGCTAACAATTTGATCAAATGGTTATTGAAGGAAAGGAAACCAAAGCTACCATTGAAGTACATTGCTCTGTTGTACCGTTATTCAAACCTGTTCAAACACCTTCCTTCGTTGTTAGTGGGATGAATTTTATTTGGGGATATTATTTGGTTTGCCCCTTTTACATGGCACATTTTTCGCAAGTGTATGTATGGAATTTAGTGGGACCAAGGATAAGTTCGTGTGGTATCTAGCTCTTATTGTTTGTCCGTGGTGTAATTGCTGTAATTGGGTGGGTGGGGGTTTTAGGGTCTACTAGATTTCGGAGACTAAGGAATTGGGTTTCTCTGGATTTGGAGGACATTATATCCTGTGTTGTTCTTTTATAAGTTGTATGGAGTACCTGATATCTTGAGTTATGATGCATAAGGGTTTGTGCAAACACAATTTTCTTTCTGGCTTTTAAAGTGCCAGTTAGTTAAATTAAAATGTTGTTATGTCTTTTGGCTTGTACCTACTACCTACTCAATATATTAGTTATGACACGGACTTTTGATGACCTCTGTCATTTCATGGTTCTTTATGCTGCGCCCCCCACCCACCCTATGTTTTGACTGCTTCTTTAGTGTACTTCTTCCTTCAGAAAACTGGTAATGATTTTCCCCTGATAATGATAATGATAATGATAATGAAGGGGTCGGAGTTACACTCTGCATTGAGAAAGCCTTGGCTGAGGCTGGTCTTGCCAAGGAAGATATCAACTATATAAATGCGCATGCTACATCAACTCCAACTGGAGATCTTAAGGAATACCAAGCTTTGGTTCGCTGTTTTGGTGATAATCCCGAGGTAACAAAGTTTTACTTATTTCGTCAAGTGCCATATATTTAGAATAATTATCTTATAAGATTTTCTCATTCACAGGTGAAAATAAACTCTTCAAAGTCCATGACTGGCCATCTTCTTGGAGCAGCCGGTGCTATTGAAGCTGTTGCAACTATACAGGTAACGTTATAAATATAGGATATAATCAGATAATTATAGGAGAGAATCAGATAATTAGTTGATAGCTTGTAGAAACTTTTGGATTGAGTATCCCAGGACTGGTAAGCTCCTGATATTTAATTCGCAACATGGTTTTTGCTTGACCAATTGTTGGTAAGTATATGCTTTTTTTCTCCTGGGTAGCGGTGAGGAACGTGATTTAATCTGGTTGGCTCTTAGCTTGAAATGTCCATTGATCGGAGTTTAGAAAGGGTCATATTAACTTTAGATTTGGTTATCAGCATTTGTGGTTTTGCTTGGTCTTCTTAGCAAAACTTGTTTGATAGTACAATATCTTTAGATTTGGTTTTCCTGGGCCATACTCTGTATTAATTAAGAGTGTCACTGTTCTTCTGGGATTGGCGTTAGCGATTCCATCAGGATTAACTTTAATGTTTCAAGTTTCTCTTTAGCATCTACTTTTCACATCTCTCTTTTTCATTAACTTAATCAAAGCTACCATTGAAGTACATTGCTCTTTAGATTTGTCATTTTCTTTTGCTCACTCAAAAAAATGATTGAAAAAAAAGATAAAAAAACAGTTTTCAGATTCGTTAACTATGGCAGAGAAGGATAAGATTCCATCAGAACCTATCTGGCAGTCTGGCTACATGGTTTTCGACTAATGCTTCATATGTGTGCTGTAACAGGCAATACGAACAGGATGGCTACATCCAAATATCAACCTTGAAAATCCAGATGAAGGCGTGGTACGGTTTTCTTTTTTATGATATACCTTGTATCTTTTGTAGTTGATTATTGTCTTACAAGTTGTTGTCTGCACACCACTGTAAATTCTGCACAAACTTTCTGTTGAGTTGCCAAGCAAATTAAGATATGTGCTCCAATAAGATGTCGGTGAATTATGGATAATGGTTTTGTCTGTCGATATTTTTGTCATGTGGCATTGAATAATCATCTAACTTGAAGTGCTAAATCCAGGACACTAAGTTGCTGGTTGGTCCTAAGAAAGAAAGACTGGAAGTCAAGGCAGCTTTGTCCAATTCATTCGGGTTTGGTGGACAGAATTCATCAATCATATTTGCTCCATACAAGTAGTTCATTCTTGCTACCGTTGCTTCACTTAATAATGGTGCTGAACGTATCAGGTTTGCTGCTTCTCCAGGTTCATTATAGCTTTTTGGACCTTTAGCTTTTAATTTTCAGCAAACTTTTCGCAAGATACATCTGTCTAGAAATGTGGAGACACGAATACAGTTTAGTTTGGAATTGAAAGGTTCTGGAAACATTGGAGAGCTATTCAATTTGTCTTTGTTTATAAGATGTTCAAACATGAAAAAATGTGTCAAAAATAATAAGAAAGAACTTTATGCTGTTCCACTATAAAAGCAGCTAAATAAAACTGCAAAATATTTGATGAGTGAATATTTGTTGCATTTCACGGTGCCTTCAGATTTCACTATTTTAATGCACGACACAATTTCCTTTTAGGGAAATTTCTTTTTAGATGTCACAATTCTATTATGAGAAAATTTTATTTGGTGAAATGTCATCTTTGCCCTCACTTGTAACGAGTTGAAAGTGATGGTTGGGTTGGTTGTTGCGGTTAAGGGGCACTTTTGTCCTTTAACTTTCTTTTTTTTACCTCTCCTTAATATGTGCTGAACATTTAAAATAAGAATGGAGAAAGTATATGCTGAAGATTTTAATTAAACTTTTTGGAACTGCATTAGTTGACAATCTCTAAAATAGAGTTTAAGTTTGAAGAGGACATGAACACTTTGAGGTTTCTGAAATAACGTGCATGCTTCTGTACAGGGTGCGAATTGATGGGTTTGCTACACCTTGGTGATAAAAGGGCAGATTGCTACTATCTCTAACCTTGCATTCCTAGAAAAGATGGTAGAAGAACGTGACGTGATATGCTTTTGCATGGAAAGCAGGCTCAGTTTAAATGCAGCAACAAAAAAATAGCTTTGGTTGCTTGATTCTGGAGCAGATTTATTATTGTTGCTCAGCAAATTGGCAGTTTCATACTGCTCAACAGGATATGAATATCATTATCCGCTACATAACATAAAAACAAACTAGTGTTTTTTCATTCATGTACAAGTGTAATAGATCGATCGAATTGGTTTTGTTAATCTTGATAGTCAGTTTAGAATAGACTTTTACGTTCCAATTACTACTGTTGAAGGTTAAGACTTTCCCGTCACTGTCATTGTCATTGATGCTCTCATAATCTTCAGTTGATGTGAAGAAGATGGAGAGTTAAATTCGTTGCTGCAGTTAGTTGAAGCATTTGCTGTTGTTGAGTAGAGATTTTGATTCCGTAGTTTGTATTCTTTTTTTATCTTCAGAACTGATAAACGCCATTCAGATTAAAATGTCTTCATATTCGGAGAAACTATGATTATTCTTTACTTATTCCTCGTATAAACTACGAATTATTTAGGTAAAATTGATATTACTTTAAAAGGTTTCAACTTTTGATTATCTTAAAACGGTCTCAAACTATAGCGAGTTCTTTTAAAGAATAGCTCCTTAATTAGTTAAAATTGATTAAGACTCATATTTTAGTTAATTAAATAACCACAAAACTACGAAGGGTCAGGAGGGGAGCGTAAAATGACAGTAATTAGTATTTAGAATAATGATGACAGTAGTGAATGAAAATACTCCATAACTAAAAATTGTATTTTGGACAAACTATGTACCATTATTCTTTACTTATTCCTCGTTTAATCTAACCTAACTACGAGGTATTTATTATGCTAAAACAAATCCTATAAACTTTGCATTAAAATAAACTAACTCCTAATTAATTAACCACTAAACTATTGGCAAACTATCTCCACTGCAAGCCTCTTGCTTTCATCTCCACAGTTTGATGCTGCACCAAATACTTTCTCTGAAACATCCACTGAACAACTCTCTTTGCCAACACAAGCCTGCCAATATTTTAAACATAAATTAGAATTCATAATATAATTACTTCTTCGTTTTACATAATGTTCTTTACGGTTACTATTTGCACAAATATTAAGACAATGTAAACAATATTAATTATGAAACCTATTAAACTGGAAAAAATAACACAAACGCTTACCTTAGTGAGAATGGTCTTAGCATCATTGGCTCCTTCACACAATCCCTTCTCAAATGAACCACAAGAACCAGTTGGATTACCGAAACTCGCAAAATTAATACCAGAAATGTATCTTCCTTCACACGACAACTCTATTGTCTTTCCCTCGTATGCATTCGCACAAGCACCTCCTGTTCGTACTGTTTTGAAGCTCACTTGGGTCGGGTTTCCCCCGAATTCCTCGAATAGTACTAGGGTGTTCACATCGTCCCTTAGGAAAGATCGCGGTACATGGTACCTTCAATTAAAAAAAATAAAAAGATTATGAAACAGACTAAAACAGAAAACATGTAAGTAAACATAGTACTACAGTAATTAGAACTTACTCAGTTTGGACGGATTTGCCGCAGTTGAAGACACACTTGTTGTTATCATATTGGCCACGATAATCACAAGCTTTAAGATCACAACCATCATTACCAGCTAAATAAGTTTGCCAAAATCTACCAATACTAATTCCATTCACAAAAGCTTCACCCTTTCCCATACCACTTAAGTCAACAATAACAGGTTCAGTTCCCAATGGTGGTTCGAATGTTGTTTTATACCAAGTCATTTTCCTGTTTATTGGCATATTACGTTCATCTTTCCATTTTAGTGCATTGACTGATTCTTCACTATAGAGTTTGTGATTATCGAGACCTTGTAAACCAGTTGCGTATGTCCATGTTTGAGAAGATAAGTCCTTTGTCACAACCTCATTGTTGTTACTCTTCTTTCCTACTATCTTTATTGGACCCATTAGTCCTACTTGAGTCTTGTCGAAGAATGGACCATAGTTCTACATACAAGTTAAAAAGGATTCAAAACAAAACGTTAATTAATTATATAATGATGCAGTATATATATTATCAAACAGATTAAAACGGAAAATATAAATTAAGATCAATTAGTTAATTTACCTGAAGTCCAACGGTAGCACTAAGGAGTGAAATAATGTTGTTTCCCTTTTTGAAATTATTAACCTTTTGGTCAAAAAAGAAGTGGTAATGACCTTGAGCATATTGAGAACCAACTTCTTTGCCATTAACATAAGCATGAAGAACATGTGTACTTGAATTAACTTGTAGGCTCATATCATCACTCCAAATAGGATCATTCTCATCAAGGTTAACATTAGTCATGTACCATAAATAATCACTTGTGTCATTTGTAACACTCTTTTGTTCAAGTAAAACATCCGATGTAAATTCACCAACACCAACATCGCCTTTGACATAACTACCGATTAATTCAGGTCTCCAACTCCAACTTAGTGAAGTCGGTTCTTGTTCTGCTTCGTTGCTTATTCTTGCTTTCAAGGAAGTTTGTGTGTTCACCTATATACAATACAATACAATGATCAATATATAAAACACAACGTAAACTAGTAGTACGTAAGAAAGTGTAAATATGTACCAACCTTAGCAGTATTGTATAGTTCGTGTTTGCAATCGTGAAGAATACTAACAGACCAAGCAGGAATGGTGAGGTTTTGACCATCAAGTGTAATAGTTGCGTCGACAGAAGTATTATCGTTGTTAATGAAACAACTTGAGATATCTTGGTATTTATAACTTGTCATTGTAACAGAGTTACCCAAATCAGTTTTGAGAATATCTCCATAAGTTAATTCCTTTTCCATAGAGTGTAACACATCGTGAAGTTGTTTGAGATGTCCGTATTTGGGTTGATTCAAATTACCATATTCATCGAGTGGTGCATCGTAATCGTAACTTGTACTAATGTACGGTCCACCAGTAGTTCTTCCGAAGTTAGTTCCTCCATGGTACTGCAAATTTATATTAATTACTATTAATAATTAATTAGAATAAGAATATATATTATTGTATAGGTAATTAAATTAGTAAATTACCATGTAGTAATTTTGAAGAGTGCCTCCAGTTTGGAAGAAACGGGCAACAGCATAAGCAACATCTTCTGAAGTTCTGTATGGACGTTTACCACCCCATGCTTTGAACCTATACGTCCAACAAATTAATTAAAAATAAACCAGGCCATCTAATCATACAATTTAGAAGGTCGATCAGAAATAAAAAACTAAACTATTTAATCAGTAATTTAGAAGGTGGATCATAAATTAAAAACAACCCATTTAATCACACAATTTAGTAGGTGGATCAGAAATAAAAAAAAAAAAACTATTTAATCACACGGTTTAGAAGGTAGATCCGAAATTAAAAACAACCCATTTAATCACGTAGTTTAGACGGTGGAACAGAAATTAAAAATAACCCATTAATCACCCAATTTAGAAGGTGGATCATAATGCACAATGAGCATGGTGCACGTTAAAAACACAATTACATAGCTAAAATAACAGTAAAGAACACGAATAATTTGCCAAATCAAATTTTGTGAAGAAAATAACTTACCATCCAGTCCAGTTTTCGGTCCAGATCTTTGGGACATTAGGATTGTTTGGGGTAAAATCATGACAGTACCAACCATTGCATGTGTTAATCTGATTATTAGAGAAAATAAAACATAATTAGACGCTAATAATACAAATAATTTTTTTAAGAAAACAAATTAGCTAGTTTAGTTTGGTATGATGATTTGATACCATTGGTTGAGGTGCATCACTTTGTTGGCACATAAGCCATGGGACTCCAATGTTTTGAGCTACGGCCATTTTTGCACACCAATTTAGGTATTCTTTCCCAGCATCTCCATACGGAGCCATTACATTGCCGTATTCGTTTTCGATCTATAATAATCATACCAAAATATAATGTCAAATTAGATAATTAGGACTACTAATTAATTAAATTAATTAGGAGAACTAATCAAGACCATAAATTCCATAATTAAGTGTAGAGTGATTGAGTTCAAATTAACAAACCTGGGCAAGGATAATTGGACCACCTTGAGAAGCAAAAAGGTTCTCATTTTTAACCATATCAACTATCAACGTTGTGAAGTTTTGCATCTCATCCATAAATACTTTATTATTTGTTCGAAGCTCGATTCCGGGCATGTTGTGTAGCCATACCGGAAACCCTCTATTCAAAACAAAATTCAATACATTAATTATTTATTTTATTATTATTAATATTAATTAAGGATAAAGGATAGATAGATTATGAAGTGTACATACCCGTAATTCCATTCAGCACAAGCGTATGGGCCGATACGTAGAATAGCATAAAGTCCAGCATCTTGAACCGTCTTCAAAAACCTTATCAGATTATTTCTACCGGTAAAATCATACTGTCTACGTACAGGCTCGTGCGAATTCCAAAACACGTAAGTCTCAATTGCATCAAGACCTCCATCTTTTGATTTTTTGATCAAGTCAGGCCACATCTAGTTAACCAAATAATTAAAAACAATTCATTAATAAAAAGTCATACGACATCTACACAATTTGCCATAATTAGTAAATTAAATTATGCTATTGTAATGTAACGTTGAGATATAATGTATACATACCTCAGGAGTACTACGAGGGTAATGGATGGAACCAGATAAGATGATCTTACGTTCACCATTGATGAGAATTGCACGTCCATCTTGAGAAACTTCGGTAGCGAAAGTCGAATGCGTAACACTAAGAATGGTGATGATTCCTAACAGAAGACTAAACATCATATTATGATTCTTCATCTTTGATGATGTATGAGAGATTATACGATGATTAATTAAGCTAATGATGAATTGATGAAGAATAACGAACCCCTATTTATAGTGTCAATAGACCTACGTCTGTAGTATTAGAATTTTACTAACTTACTAATCCTTTATCTTATCCAATTAATATATTTTGCGCAAGATAAATAACATTAAGGATATATTTATTATTAATAATATGATTATTATTGTGTTATAATTATATCTTTATCTTATTGTGTATTTGTACGTGTTCATGAGTCTAGTTTCCTAGCTACGGAGTACAGCCTAATAGAACCTGAACCGTTACAAAACACCTACGTCGTATGTAATATTAGAATTTGACTATGTTACAAATCCTTAATCTTATATCCAATATATTTGTATTTGTTCATGAGTCTCGCTAGTTTTTATTAACTTGACTTATCCTTCCTTAACTTATAATATTTTATCCGAAATTAACTGAACTTATCTAAATTTATTTAAACTTATTTTTTCTAAATAGGTGGAAATAAGGTGAATAGAACATCTTATCTATTTTTTACTACGTAATAACTAAGTTTGGTTTTTGTGGTTGATTAGAACTTAATCTGATATTCCTATTTAATTTCAAGTTGAACTATCGATCGTCATATGGTAGCAAGAATTGAACATCAAACCTCATGGATTAAAAGTTTCACTTCCTACCATCTCAACTAGCTACAATTTTAGTCATATTTTCACATATAAATGGAAAATACAATCATTTAAAATTGGGCACATTTTTCGAAAACGTAAACCCGACTAAAAGTAAACACAAATTCTTATTTACAATGGGTGTACAATAAATATTGTACACCGAAGTAAAAGTTAACTCAAAATGCTTAAAAGTTAAGCTTATATATGTAAAAGTTGTCTATTTTTAAGTGATTAATTTTTTCATTTTAGTAAAACTTATTTCTTCAAAATCACTTATAATGTATAAAATTAATCATTTAATCATTTCTATCAACTTTTTTTTACTAATATAAAAGTTAATCAAAACTAGGTTAAAGTTACGAGAAAAGGGGTAAAAGTTATCTTGGTGTACAATAAATTTATTGTGCACCTTGTGCACGCAAGACCTTTTGAAAAGTAAAACCTGGAGCAACGCCCGGGCCACACACTAGTTTATCATCAAAAAGTGTTTTTCTTACGGAGTAATTCAATTTCTTAGAATCCTATATAACTTGAAAGTGCGGTGAGTTTGCGACTTCAAGAGAGTTACTAATTTGTTAATTATCCTATGAACTCATACTACTTGATTTTTATCCTATGACACTAATTTTTAATGTCGTAATTTACGACCTTTGCCAACTCTGCGATAGACTGGTAGTATGAGTATGTGACCGGATCTAATTATTATACTCCGTCGACTGGTTTGTTATTAGATATATGGACTCTTTATAATTAAGAACTAGTGTGTTGCCCTAACAATGCCTCCAGTTGCTACTTTGAATAATATAAGTATATTCGACTTATTTTATTAAAAAAAATGCGTAAAAGAAAATAGTTATTATGTCGCCAATGGGAAAAAAATTCAAAAACCACAAAATTAAAGTTTCTAAGTTATTCTTTATAAATGTTTTTTTAATATATTAGTATATATATATCAATGCGGAATATGGCATTTACGAGTATTTCATAAATCATTAATTAATCAACTTCTTTAATTTAATTCCCTCATATTTCATTAAGTTTTCAATTAAAATATTGTGTTACGTAGGGCCCAAATAGACGAAGATTTGAATGAAATCCGTCAGGAGGTGGTGGATATAAAACGTTTCTTAAAATTAGGCGGTAAATAAACAAAACCTGAAACTTAAAAGACGGTAAATATCAAATTATCCCATTTTGAAGAGGTATTGCCTGCTTTCCTGTGATAGGCAAAGTGCCTTATCAACCTTATATATTAGAGTTGCACTATCCATAAATTAAGGTGTTAATAGTATAAGGTTAGCAACCATCTTTTAACATCTGAAACACTAGCTTCTCTTTCATGTTCATTTGACACTATAAACAATATCCATCCAACAAGAAAAATATCGCAAATGCGCGTCTATTCGAATCAATGTCAAAAAATTAGAGTTTGGATAAAGTCGAGTCATATAACGATGCCCATATAACTTCAATTTTTATTCATTTAAACTCATATTTTTTTTGAGTTAACATCAAAATATTCATTTAACCTTAAATTTAATTCATTTTACTCACTTTTTCATTTTTATTATTTTATTTCCAACTTAATTTTTAAAGTTTTCCTGAAAAAATTTATGTTAATTACACTATTGACAAATCATAGTTGTTGATTGTACTTTTCCATTTAAGGGAAGGCGCATACTTCAATATCAACTATCAACTATCAACTATCAAATGATGTATTACGGAAACAGAAGGAAAAATAATCAATTTATCACTTAAATAATCATGAATTTACCTGGATGCCAAAATTGGACAGCATTTCATTGCAGATTCATTACATTTGTGTACAAGGGGTCTTTTCATCTTCCTATTTTCTATGTAAATAAAACTAAAGATTTCAAAATTCTAGAACAGAACAATGCGCATTTCTCTGCTCTTTTTACTTCTTCTTATGGGCCTTTTTTACCTTGCTCCTCACGGCAAGTGCACTTGCAACGCTTCTCCCTTCCAGCTTTTTCGTCAACTTAACAACACTTCTCATACCTCTTCTAGCAGAAGCCCGATGCTCGGGTCTACGGCTCAGCATCTTACGGTCCAGCGGCCAGTACGCATACGGCTCAAATTTACCCTTCTTTTTCACATCTCCGCGGGCCTTCTTACTAGCATATTCTTTTCCGGTGTAGGCCCAACCCGACTCTGACGTTTTTCTACGCTTCTGGCCCGCCTTCTTTGAGTTTGTAGAAGCAAAGCTACGAGCTTCGGTTTTATCATCATCATCCGACTCGTAATTATCAGAAGATTTCTCACTGTTGTTGGGCTTTCCTCCTTCACGGATTACAAGCCGTCCTTCCTCGTCAAACTCTGGTTCATCGTCTGTATCAAGCTTTCTTTTCAAATTCCCACCTGAACGAAGAGCTAGCCTTGTTTTTCGCTGGTCCAGAAGATCAAGTGGTTCATCTTCTAACCGGTCAAGTGAGTCATCCAATAAGCTCCTTCCAGATCTGGTTTTCTTTGACCTAAGAAACGTTTATTCCATATTAAGGTACAGAACAAAGAAATATTCAATATTAAGTTATACGAAGTACATTGTCAGAAATATTGGATCCGAAGAGACTCCCTACAGCTCCAACCCTCAGAGGTGGCAAATGGATTGTACTAGGGTCGGGGTAGATTCGAGTCTATTGTAAAATATATCAAACCTAATTATGTTAATTTTATTTTGGTCTTTTAAGGTCAGTAAGTTTGGTTTAGGGTCGGGGTAGATTCGAGTGTATTGTAAAATATATCAACCCTAATCATGATGATTTTATTTTGGTCTTTTCAGGTTACTAAGTATGGGTCAGGATTGTAGTAGGGTCGGGGTTTATTCGAGTCTATTGTAAAATATATCAAACCTAATCATGTTGATTTTATTTTGGTCTTTTTAGGTCATTAAGTTTGGGTCAGGATTGTACTAGGGTCGGGGTAGATTCGAGGTTTATTGTAAATTATATCAAACCTAATCATGTTGATTTTATTTTGGTCTTTTCAGGTCACTAAATTTGGGTAAGGTCAGTTTTGCCAGGTTTAGGGTAATAAAAGAAAGAAAATAGTTCAGTCTAGGGCAACTGAAGAATCAAACAATAGGGCTGATGACTTCAGTAATTTCTCATACTCGAAAGAAATGACTAATGCATGATACTAACCTTAACGAAGGTGCTTTTGATTTAAACTTGGAAGATGATAGGCTCCGTCGACCAACAGATGTCCCAGCATCCCCGTTACTTGATTCTTCATCGAAGTCAGAGAATATCTTTGTGTGACCCCATCCACTTTGCCTGCAAAGAAAATTCAAACTCGTCAATCATAAGACAAGTTGGTATAGACCAATAGCGAATTTAAAATTGAGCAATCATTGTCATTTCACATTAAGGGAAAAGAAGGTTTTGCTCACAATTAAACCACCATGCAATTACATCTGCACCCATGTTACAAAACCGAGTACTCTTATTGGACATGGGTATGTGTCCCAAGTATCAGAACTCAGCCATTATTTAATTTTTAATATTTTTGGTCCAAAATGAAGTCCCAATTGTTCCTACCCAAAAGCATTCGGTCTATGTTACTTGAGCGAGTCCTCATGTCCGACATGAAGAGTTCGGGTGACATAACATTTGCCAGATAAAACAAGAGAATATATATAGAAACTGGAACTGCGCAGATATTTTCTTATCGTCAAATAACAATGCTTTCCAAATATTTGCCCCTGCTCTTTCTCTTTGCTTGGATCAGATATAGTAAAGAGAAGGTTTTAATCTGTAAGCAATATCAAGAAAACAAAGATGGAAAAAAATTTAACCTGGACGTAGTTGCTTTTGAATGATACGAACTTGTCTCGGAATTGGCTGCCAACTTCCTTTCTCTTCGCTCCTTTATCTGAATGAAACAAACACATTAGCAACCATAGATTGATGGAACAAATGTCACTTACCACACAAATAAATAATAGCAAAAGTGACGGATTAAATCCAGCTTTGCACCTTGCGGATATTAGTAAGAAGTTTCATATGATCTTCAGGCATTACAGCCTTAACTGCATCCATGCCACATTTCTTGACAAGCATCTCCAACAAGTGTTTAACCTGGCAACATAAAGAAAAAAAAAAAAAACAAGTTGCAAAACCGAATCATAAATGGGAGAGTATGAGAACTATAAAACAAGCGAGTCTAAATTCCATGTATTGCCATCAAAATGCAAAACTACAATTTCAGAGGACTATTGGAGGGACAAAAGTCACAAACCCTCTTTTTCTTCTTAACATTAAAACTTCAAAATTGAAGTCCATAAGTAGATTTGAACGGCAGTAAACCAAGCTGATCGAGAGTTCCATGGAAAATGAGCTACTAAATCAATTTGCACATAAATTTCATAAGAAAATAATTTCCGCACAAACACCAAACATAGAGCTGGTACAGAAAGATCCTTTGTAGTTTCTGAAGGGTCACAACAGTGAAGTTGTCAGACAGGTAGTTGGAAAATCATGAAGAGAGGAATAGGGAGGTTGGCCTTTTTGCAATCCTAGCTTACATGTTTCAATACGTCAATGGAAACTACAAGAGAGGAGCTGGGGAGGATCCTAATAGCCCCATGCCCCATAGCACACACGCCCAAACTACCATTAATTTTACCGAGTATCATTTGCACTTGAAAACAGTTAGCGAAGAGAGCAAGTACAAATTTAGAAGCAACGTTTGACCCAGTCACAGTACCATAACCAGGGTAAGGAGAAAGAAGGATAAGTACAGAACAACTAAAGCTAGTTCAGCCAACATTCTGATTCATGGTTAATGGCTGTCCAAGGTTAATGGAAAAGGAAATAACCAAAGTTATCATGCCAAGAAAACAAGTACATTACCCACATAATGTGCTACAAGGGTAGAAAGAAAGTGGAAGTCTCATAACAACTAGGCTACAAACCTTAGCTTTGAAATGATTCTTGGAGTCATCCTGCCACTCCAGTATGCCTTCAACCATGACCTGTAGGTTATTTTGCAGGTTGTCAGGTTGTGATTTTGCAACCAAAACCTTAAGTAGTCCCAAATTAGCCTGAAACAACAAAATTAGTCAACATAATCAATTGTAGTCCATTGAAATAGAGTTTAACAAAAAAAATAGAGCTAAGGTCATCAAGTTATTTAAAATTTCAATTGAAATTGTCTACAACAGAATGGAACATACTTTAATGATCTCTCTGTTCTTCCTTTGAAGAAGTAGAAATGAGGAGGGAAGCACATTGTATGCACTAGAAAGAAGATCAGAAAATTCATAAGCCAAACGAGCCAAGCCTTTCACAGCCGCACTGATCATATGTGGAGTTCCACCAGCAAGGCCTCCAGCTACCTGTAAACATCAAAGAACCCAAAAATCATTTCAAAGTATCATAGGAAAACAAGTCAATCTCTTACAGGCGTTCTTTTCACCATAAAAAGAACAAGTTTCATGTCCAATAAGTTCAGATAAGTTCCAATAAATCCAGACAAGTTCCAATCAGGTCCAAATGTCCAGTAAGTTTATTCTCGAGTTTACACACTTGCAATAAGTTCCAATCGGGTCCAATAAGTTTAGATAAGTACAGCAAATTTCACATAAAGATAACACCCACTTAATCGGATATACTTCTCAAAGTGTAATCGCAAGAGCCTTTTCATGGAGTATTCTCTTTTCACAATTCTTAAACTGGGGTTGCTGTACTTCAATTTTTTAAGAATCTATTTTCAGGACCTAAAACATTCTCCAACTCACTAGTCTATCAGAATTCCTTTCAAGATTAGCCCAATAAAAGAGTCGAATATCAATAGATGCAACTCTTATGATCCTTTTATACCTTATTGACAGAAGATGTAAAAGTTACTGACACTGGCAGAATATGATACTGAGGACAGGCTTATTGGCAGTTAAGTTTTGAAGCAAAACAACCTCATACAGTAAAATTGTTTTAATGCAGAGCCGAACAACCAATATTAATAGATAATAATCACTCAATAGTCAATACTTACTCAGATCATATACTGAAACAAAACATGTGATGAGAATAAAACAGACATAACACAAAATGATACAATCCAGCATAAAATAAGATAGAGCAGCAAAGAAAATCCTTACCATATTGAAGAATTGAAGCAAGTTCTCCTTATTTCCACCCCTCTCCTCATCTCCATAAGCATGGGCAATTTGGACTAGGATCTCATAAGACCTATTTCTCGTTTTCTTATTAGCCTGCAAAAAATAAAATCGGTATTCAATCTATGAACTACTTAAGGAAATCACAAAGACCAAAATGTGCAGAGAGTAAGAAAAGGCCGATAGGGAAAAGAATATCATTTGGCCTAAAGCAAGGAGATCTATGCAATCCAAAATACAAAACAATCAGATGTTATCCAGACTTGAAGAAATGATGTTTCAAAGCCGTGGAAGTTTAAACATAAACAAACTAACCACTCAAGTTCCGTATTGAAGGAAAAATAAACAATCAATAGAAGGGAAAAAAAACAAAGGCACTTCACAAAATCTAAAATTATACTCTACTCAAGATATAAATTTTATTCATGTTGGGGACCATGTGCTATAGTTAATTGGATCACTATTTAAGGAACTCTTGAGAACTAATTTATGAAACTCCCACTGTACCCTTACCAGAAATTTATGTAACTCCTACTGTACCCTTACCCTAGTGACGTTTAGGGTTTTGCCAAAAACCTGGACAACCGAAAGCCAAAATAACTGAACCGAAAATCAGGATAACCGAACCAGAAATTTTGATTTCGGGTTGGTGGTTAACTATATTTTGTTTATCAAATTCCGGTTTTAGAAATTTAGGTTACTCGAAAACCAGTTAACAATTAGAAATGTGGAATATTTACATCCAAATTGCAGTGGCTTAGTGGTTGATATTTTACTCACTTGAGCGCTAAAATACATGTTCGAAACATGGGCACACGTAGTCTTTTTGCATTGTTGGTCCATCTGGAAAGCAATTCTATTTTTCTCGTTACTTTTTGCTAGGGGAAGGGTAATACTTTCAAAAATATATATATACACTATAAAGAAAAGGATTCACAGAAAACAAAAAACATTTTACTTCACAAAATGGATATGGTGCTTTATTTGTGAAACTTCCTTAAAAGGTAAATGGTTCAATAATTTTGGAGGCAAGGAAATATAACATTTATCATCTCCATATTGAGCCAATTTACCTTTGAAGAAAGTTACACAAATATTGCACCATATCCATTTTAGAAAATAAAATACTTGTTTTCACACTACAATTCTACAAATACCCAATATATCCTTACAAGTTAACACTTATTGCTTTATTTAATCATTTAATGCTTGCAAAGTTGCAATCACATGTGAAGGTTTGTATTCTTTTTCCTTTCTCTCTCTTTTACTTTCTTCCACCACCTAAATTCTTGTGTCAATTATTCACATGTGAAAGCAATCATGTCAATTTATTCATGTCAAAAGTTGGGATTATTCATGTCAATTTTTCCTAAATAAAAAGGTTACAGCATCAAACTACTGTCTACTTTAATTTAATTGCTCTGTGATAACATCTCTCCTAAAGCTATGTTCCCAAAAGAAAAATGGGAAAGGCTTTGTGGAGGCAAGGAGTACAATTTTTTAACGAATTGAGTGAACACCAAAACAATGAAATGGCATAAAAGCAATCTCAATAACAAAGCATACCTCCTTGAAAGCAAGTACAATTTCGGTCAAGAAAGAACTGATGATTTCACCCTTTTTATGTTCTGCTCCATCCTGTGGCATAGATATGGAAAAACAAAATGTATGAAAAAGGGATAGAAATAATCTTCAATTCAAATAATTAATTGTTACTTCCTCAGTCCCTCCATCATCCCCATTCACATGTGGGCTTATCATGGCAATTAATACATGTTTTTTTAAAAGGAAGTGAACAGATAGAAAGGGGAAAATGGCTAAGAGAGTAGTGAGAAGCAAAAGAAAAAAGGATTGTTGTGATAGTGAGAGAACGGTTCATACAAAGTACTATTCAGATTGTAGTCTTCAACACAAAATAGAAGTGTAATAGAATTTGGACAACCCAAAAAGTATACATATAGCTAGTTATTAGAATTTTAAAGAAATGAAAACAAAAAAAACCGAACCTTGACCACGTGGACAAACAGGAAATACAGACAGTCAAGCCTATGACGTTTGGCGGAGAAATGGCATGAAGGCAGCACTTCAATCATCAGCTTGAGAAGCTCTTCAAGCTTTCTGGAAATAAAGCCATCCGAATTCTACCAGAAAAACCAAGTCAAACAAACAGTTGGAAACTGACTAGATTAAAAACCTCAATAAGAATTGAACACAAAACGTTAAAAAATCTAACTAACTTCAAAAGCAACAATATTAAATCAAGCATAAATGATATTCTCCCAACTGATCAAAGACAATGATCAGAAGCACCATCTACCAATCTACCTGGTATCTACAAGTGCCTTGATGATGTGGAATACACTCCCAAGGACCCAAATACAGTTCTAGGGCTTGCCTTGATCGAGTATTATGGGGCGGAATCATTCAAGGGGTAAATGTTATGGGCCTTGGTCAAATGCCTGGAATGGGTGTAATTAATTGGGCCTGAATTATTTCCCTCAAAAGGGGTAATGTGTTACCCTAGTCCCCCCTAGAATAATTGTTCACCGGGAAAAACTTACCCAAACTAAATTCTAACTCTCCTCTCCTTTGAAGCCGTCGCTTTGTCTCTCTCCTTTCGAATGGCAGAACAATGACCATGGAGTAAAATTACTAATCAGGTTCCCTTCATTTCTTTCTCTTTCTTCCTTTGAACTCATTTGGTCACCGTAATTTGTTGATTTTTTTTATTGTGTTTGTGAATCTATTTTGCAGATTCTGGTGCTTAATTTTTGATGTATAATGTCTCAATGGATCTAGATATTGGGATTACCTTCAAGAAATCAGAATTGTTTTTATAGTAATTTCAAGTGAATTTTGAAGAAAATCAGTGTTTTATACTTTTATATGACGTAAATAAGTGTTTAATTTGCAACTTCAGATCTTTGAAGTTTCTTCACAAACTTTTGCTACCTTTTTTGTAGTTTTGATTTTCAGTGGAACAAAAATGGACGACTTATGTTCATGATTTGATTTAACAACTACAAGAATTTAGCATTTCTCCAAAGAATTGTAGTGATATACGAAGTAGACAGTAGTGAGAATCAATAAGTAAAGCAACAATTTTACCTTGTATCAAACCCAAGAATTTATCTCCCTTGTAATAAGTTACCTTGTACCAAACTTGCTATTAATTAGTGACCCCAAACGATTTCCCCCCTAAATTAGTCCCCCTTACCAACACCCCTCCAAATGAATCCCCCCTAACAGTTCCCCTAAATCTAGGCAAGCCCCTGAGGTGATAAAGTTTAGCCAATAGAAGCCACGCTTCAAAAGGCATGTTGATGGGCCTTCGCCTACAAAGTCCAAATCCACTTCGGCTAATCATCTAACATCCCACTTCCCCTATTAAAATGCTCTCATTCAGTTTTTCCATGCCCTCTACATTAATAAAGCTGAAAATTTAAATCTTAGAGAGCGTCACCTTGAGAATTTTTGAAAGAACTTTATAAGCCTTCTTTTGGATCAAGCCATCAGCATCCTGCAGCTCAGAGTATCAAGGATTCACCGGAGAAACCTCACAATCAGAGTTCTGAAGGAAACACAGTGAACATAAAAAGGAGATGATTATATACAATAATGAATCACAAACCTCCAGTGCTGGACGTATGGCAGTAAACAATACATCAGTCTCCTGAGGCCCAATACCAGGTAATAGTGAAACTGCCAGATCAAAAAGCTGTGCTCTGTGTAATAAGACAAAATGGAGAATTATCATTCAAAGCATAAAAGAAATTTTGGCACTGATTAAAAGAACAATACAAACACGAGCTAACTTTTAGGCATTAACACTAAAGACACGCTACTAACAGGAAAGATAAGCAGCACACCTCTCTCGAGAAAGTGAATTTTCACCAGATGAACTGTCAATCTGCATTGAATTTCTAGTCTTCTCTGCTTGATTAGCAGTCATGGTGACTTTCAAAAGTCGACTCATCTTGGTCTTAAAAATTTTCGACACAACATCGCTTCCTGCTGACACATCTTTTCCTGTTGAGACATCTTTTACTGCTATTGAAGCGAATTCACCAATTGTAGTCTAGAATCAAACCAGGACTGTTGTAAGCTTCAAGAAACATAAAAAGAAATCCCCAACAAACAAATTTTGATAGCAAGACATACTTTTGAGTGTATATTGATGCACCATAATGATAAATGCCCTAACAACAAATCAGTTGTACAATATAATTGTGGTTTACCAACACTGCACTACATTTTCCACTTACAAAATAGTCATTACCTGTCCAAAAAAATAAATTCTAACTGCAGGAAGCGGACACTAGACTCCAGGAACTTCAAAAGAAGGCATTATAATCCTTAGGGTACTTAAGAGCTCATAACGGATATCTTAGCATTTAAAAGAGGGGCTGATGCATTCTTTCCCAACAAGAAATTCATATCACTAATCAGCGAAGCCAAGGGCCGATTTGATTGAAGCAGCCAACAACCTATAGAGCGATCGCAGATATTTACTTTGACACGGGTAGCCAGGAAAAGGGATGAATGCACCATAATTTCATACTTCCTGATAATTAATCCCATACATTGTACATGCCTTATTAACTAAACTTCAAGAATCTGTATTCCTAGTTGTTTGCTGGCAGTTGTCCAAGATATTGTTCTTTCACACATTATTGAAATTATGCATAACATGCAAGTACACCTCACTATTCATGGAGTCAGTCACTGGAGCAGAATGAGTTTTTCCAGGGAGGGGGGAAGGAGACAAAGAATGATAAACCCTAGTCAAGACCCCAAAAATAGGGTGCCAAATTTCCCAAATTTCAAGATAAAGGGTCGGACGAAATTCTAATAGATGCTTAGCGTACAGCCATACACGAAGGATCAACAATTCTTTTACTGAATATTACAGAAACAATAATGAAATATGCGTGTGAGAAGGGAAAATTCACTAGTATGTGAACCAGTACACTCGTATAATATCCAACACATAACAAACTCATTCTACTTTAATTTAGGACATACTTGGAATAGAGGGTATTGGCAAGGGGTAATGGAACCTAAACGGGGTTGTGAACTACCACACATACAATTACCATGCCTCGTAGACTGCACCCCTACGGGTGCAACTTGAAGGTGGAAATGCTGGGGCTCAGTGGCTCACTGGGCTCACAAAATCCATCATACCTAGGCATGGCTTGACAGCTTTTCTAGATACAGATTAGCATTGAGTTATAATTGAAACAACAAAGGTCATTCCACATAGATCAACAACCTGACAGTACAGAACTCTCTTTTGTCTACGTAGCCTGATATTACGAAACATACTGCAAGGATATATATATATATATATATTTATATATATACATATACAATATACAACAAGATAAATTCAGTTCTAAAAATAAAGAAAACAAAATAGATCACATGAAACATGACAAACGTTGTCAACCTACCAAAATCAGCCACCTGACAGGCCTGACACTATATAACATATAGAACTTCAATAAATACAGAAACATGAAAAAAGAACAGGAATTACCATCAAACTTCCACCAGGATCCTTTGTGGAGTTCAGGAAAGCATTGGATAAGACTAACAAGAAGTTACGAGCAGAAGATTTCAGCACGACCAAATTAGCAGAAGCCACCTCTTTATTGTAAAAACCAATAGCTCTCTCAACGGAAACATTTAGTTTATCACTGGGTACGTAACTGTTTCCTTCTAAAATACTGTTATTCTGTTGAATGAGGATTTGCAAACTGGAGCAAATAATTCCTTGAAGATCAGGTTCTTCCTTCAAAGCATTGCACAATACTTTCTCAAGAAGTTTGAAGCTTTCAGCAGTGTCCAACGGATAATTACAAAATGAAGGCAATAAGGACCACACTTGGTATACCATCCTGTCTGCGTATCTTGACGCCTGAACTTGCCCCTCAAGCTTGAGCTGGCAAGGTACTTAAATTTATCAATGTTACAAGAAAAATGAAATAGATAATTTAGGCTAACCAAGGCCTTGTTCTCCTCGGCTTATTTAATTAAGGTTCAGCAAAAATAAGTTAAGGTCAGCAAATAAGTTAAGGTAAGCAAATAAATTAAGTTCAGCAAATAAGTTAAGTTCGGCGAATAAGTTAAGTTCAGCCAAAAAAAAAAGTTCAGTGACAATAAGCTGAGAATAGAGCCTATGAAGCAACAGTAAAAGTACCTTGTAAGATTTCTGCTTGAGACTTCCAATCGTACCCAGCAATGACTCAACATAGAATCTCAAACGTGCACCAACTGTATACTGTTTTATAATTGGAAAGAGCCAATCATTTATCTCAGACAGATTATCAGCTTCCAATTTCAGTGGCAGAATGCTTAAAAATTCTTCAGGTCCCACTGCCCCAAGAGCTGATCCAATGCAATCTTGCAGCTGTAAGCAAGAACACGCATTTCGTGTCAAAGAAGTAGCAAAAAGGCATGAAAACATTGGAGGGAGGGGGTAAAGCCTAGTTTCCACGATAAAATGTAAAGCATTAACTGCATATGCCATATACATATATAAATAACATTTTTATAATCCACAAACTGGTAGGAAGTAGTATAATGCACTACAGCATGAAGAAATAACACCACAAATGGAAAATTTGCAGGGCAAAACAGAAATTTCTAGGAGATACAACAGCCGGAATTCTACCTAGGTGTTTTGTGGTTATGGACTTTCTTACCAAATTGGGCTTTCAGTTAGGGCCACACCAAATATCAATACTGGTACAATCAAATCAAGACAGTTTAAGAAAGCTCTTCTTAGCATGAAAAGCGTTTTTTTGGATGAGGAGGACCACTCACAACGAAAACAAGCAAACACTGTTTGCTTGGATAAGCTTGTGATGAAATAGGAAGACGTTTCTAGGAGACTTAGCATAACAGATTTCTATGAATAAGAAACCAGGTAAGGATAGGTAACAAATGCTTCGGACTAGTACCGAGGATAGCTTGCAAATGCTTAATAGGGGTGTACTTGGTTAGGGAAAAGTCCTTTATACCAACACTTTAAGATTAAAATATGAATTTAGAACCAGTAAACTAACACATGAACCATTTCTGATATAGGTAAGTGATGAGCATGAAACTACTACATGATAAGGGCATAAATTTACTTTGCATGGAACAAGTAGGCAACAACATTTGCCTGGAATTCCTTATGGAAACGATTAGAATAATTTCTCAGATACCTTAATGGAAAAGATTAGAATAATTTCTCAGAATCCTGCTCAATTACAATACTTTTGAACATGAATCATTTTATGGACATTGATGCATTGAACTAAAAGTTAAAAGGCAACCTGTTTCTTCTCTGGGAAATCCTCATCGCTTTCCTTTTCCATGCTTGCTAAGCTCTCCAGAGTGCCTCGTAGGAGGACAGAAGAGAAATTACCTAAAATTGTAGCGCATAAGACCCATGCCGTGGTAAGAAGAAGACCAAAATAACAACAAAACTTGTCCAGCACAAAAGCATAGTCTCTGAATGTACACTTCTTAATGATTACCTAGTTTGTCAAATAGTGAAGAGACAACTTGGAAGGCCATAACCCACTCGCTACGATATCTGTTATTAAGCAAGCTTCCAATAGTAGCACAAATTTTCTCAATAGTAGATGGTGCAGACTTTCTGTTGTTAAAATCAAAATTAATGGTTGTTCGATCGACACCTTGTTTTATTAGGTCTTCATCAACACAGCCTTGGATCAGATTTTTGAATGACTCGGTCGCAGCAAATTTAGCTTCTTCAAACCCAGATCCAAAAATATCTGCCAGGTAGGGAAGTAAAATTGCCAAGAAACAT